>NC_051176.1:280634075-280918252 GCF_013339695.2 Rhipicephalus sanguineus
GCGCAATCTTAACAAAACGATCACTAGAATCGTGAAGCTTACTCAACATCGCGGCCAGCGTGAGCGTTGAAACCGTCCTTGCTGGTCAAACTCGACACATCAAAATAAAGAAGAAGCGGGCGTGGCAATATCGTGATTGTGACACGTAATACTCCAGCTGTTATTATTATTAATATTCCCGATGCTGCAGCCGATTCTTTTTCGACGAAGCGGTGTGGCCATTGAAGCTGCAGCCTGCTGTGCATGCGTGCTCGCCGTTTCCAGTGAGTACCCGATAAATCGCGCTTTTGTACGTAAAATAAAAAGATGCACAAGGATCGAATCTCATTCACTTGCGCATTAAATTTTCTGTCGCGAGTATGCACCAAGTCGGCCAGCAACAAGTTTCGTTGAACGTCATTCATGACGAAGGGAGCACGCCTGCCAATAATATTTTGTTATGTTATTTCTGTAGTTTTACATGACAAAGCCACGCTACATGTGATCACCATCGGGGTACGCCGTAGTGATTGACTCTGTATTAACTTTGACCACCCGTCGTGGTAACTTAGCACGTTATGTGTCGCGCTGACGTGGTTTCGATTACCGGACGCGGCGGCCGCATTTCGATGGAAGCGACATACAAAAACACCTGCGTACTTAAACTTAGATGCACGCGAAATAACTCCAGCTTCTCAACATTATTCCGGAGTCACCCACTAAGCGCCCTCCTTCGTAATAATGTCGGGGTTTCGGCACATTAATACCCAAGAAAAATATTATTAACTTTGACCACCTAGGGTTCTCTAACGTGCACCTAAATGTAAATAGATAGGTGTTTTTTCATTTCGCCCCCATCGAAATGCGGCAGCCGGGAATTGAGCCCGCGCTCTCTTTCTTAGCAAGCGCAACGCCATAGAGCTGCTAAGGCACCACAGCTGGTTCAAACATGCATTTAAAAATTGTAGGGCTGCTAGAATAGTGAAATTTTCAGACAGTCAAACACAAACATTTTGAAAAATCGATCTGCGAATATCGAATAGGATCGGACAATTTGTTTTAGGAATTTAAAAAAAAAAACAAGTGAAATATAAAGCTGCATCCGCCCGGGTAAACAACAACAACAACAACAAAAGTTCTTTGTTTCGCCCGGTTTATGAATGAAAATAATTCCTTTCGAGATTCGCTACCATCCAATATTAAATGATGCCATTCACTACGCTGTATTCTGTCGGCTTCTAAAACAGTTTGTTACCAACAACTTATTTACCCTGATTAAAAAAACAAACAAAAAAACACTACAGTGTTATTTGAGGATTAAACTTCTAGTTTATTGCTTATATATTAATTAATTTCTTGCTTTGTTGGTTTGCGCACTGTTGATTTTATATAACCATCAGATTACTAATATCAATTACTATTATTATTGTAGTACATGCATGGGTATTTCAAGATAGAAAATTTCTTTCCGATTCCCGACTAATCTTCAACTACCAGTCATTGAGTAATTACTTTTAATACGATGATTTGAATTTTTTTAATCGTAAGCATTGTCTTGCGTGTCTTGATGGTATGATGCTATGTTTAAATAGTTATGTTGCATCGATTTGTATTTTACCGTAGTTTCTACTTTCGTTGCTGATCGTTTGTTCTACATTTTTATGCATGTACTAACGGGAGCTCCCCCTGACACTTATTCCTTTGGGACCACCTTCTGCATGACCTTTACAGAATAATAAGATTAATATGATGAAGAACGAGTTGAACAGTTGAAGATAACGTTAGAAAAATTTCGACATTGGGACACCCGGTGTCCGGTTATGACGAGCCTGCCAATAACGAACAACTTTTTTTAGTTAGACTATCTATCTATCTATCTATCTATCTATCTATCTATCTATCTATCTATCTATCTATCTATCTATCTATCTATCTATCTATCTATCTATCTATCTATCTATCTATCTATCTATCTATCTATCTATCTATCTATCTATCTATCTATCTATCTATCTATCTATCTATCTATCTATCTATCTATCTATCTATCTATCTATCTAAGCATATACGCTAGCCTCGTATCGGCCTATAGCAGCGGTAACACACGTAGACAGAGAAAACCGAAATCACCCAAAAATATTTCCGCACTTGTACAAAATAAAATGCTTTGCCAGGCGCGTTGGTTAGTTCTGGAATATATTTGAGCGAATAAGGACCAGACACAAGAAGAGTGTCTGTGGTGTACTGCGCTTTATATTCTCATGTTTTTTGGGGTTTTTTTTTTTCGAATAGAACCAGTTGGTATTGAGCGCTCGTGTAGTCATCATCTGTTCTTGTGTCCCGTTCTCTTGCGCTCAAATCTATTGCACTTGTACAAACATAAAATGAACACATCAGATCACATGGATTGGGTGTGGAAGACAGATATCCTGTCGACCATGAGCATTCGGTATGTCAGGAAGGCACTTAGCGTGCGCGCCATGGCTATCACACGCGTGGGGCTGTGCAGGTGGGCACCACCGATGAGTAAAAAGCACACGTGCCGTCCTCGAAGCGATGGGCCATAAATAGACGAGGTACACACGTTGATTCAAACAGGCATCCTTCTTCTCGTGACGCCAGCAATCTTTTGTTTATCCCTTATATTCGAACGAATACAAATAACCGATAATTGCTAATAGGGATTCGAATACGAATCGAACAGTCACGACTATACGATTTATATTCGGAATAGCGAATATTCAGGAACTTTTTTTATTGAATTAAGAAAAGTAAACGAAGGAGTTGTTGACTCCATTTCTTGTCGATGGTGACACTTTTCACTTGGTTATTAGGATTTTAAAAAATTTTAAATGTATATATAGTCTTGCATTTTATGAGTTTAAAAGTTACCCTTTTAACACGGACCACTGATGTTTGGCACATACAAGCACGATGCACACTTTTGATGTAGTTCACTCAATACTTATCACAAATATAAGCGTCTTCAAAAAAACGTTGGGGCACTTTCATTGCTTTGCGATTTATCCTTGATGGTTATAGGCCTAGAATTTCGCTAATGCAAAAGTTCGCTCTGAGTCCAGCAAGCGGAATCGCTGTCTATGTGGGATGTGCTTGGGACAGTCGAGCAACAGATGATGTACACTCCTTTTTATACGCGCTTTCTGAACCCCGCCGTCTAAGACCGCGTCCGCTGTTTTGTACTTTTCTAGCGTTCAGAAGGACGTTTGGGAGGTACGTTGCGGTGACACGGAATTGCATTCCCAGCATGTCAGTTGCCTCAGCATGAATTTAAGCTGGCCCGAAATTTTCTCCTCACGTCGTACGACGGTAACAGTCATGACAACGGAAAGTCACTACTGACCTCTGCGTCACTGCTATGCGTTTTAACCGGGGTCTCGCTCATTGTCTTCTCTCGTCTATCCATTCTACTTTCAGTTGGGACGGATGCTATAACAGGACGTAGTACGTACGCGACTGAAATGAGCACTGTGTAATAATATTCTGCAGCTCCGTAGCAGGAACCGAACTTTAAGGGAATGGCCGACACACACTTCGGCCGCAGGGGCCCTTGGGTAGTTTAAAGATCATCGACATTCTCTCTTTTTTTCTTTTTGGGGCCTGCGCTTTTTTCGCGCTTCTAATTCGTCGCTATTCACAGTCGGAGAACGTAGCCTTCTGAAAATAAAATAAATAGACAAGGTCACGCGCGCGTTATACTAATAGCAACGCACTGAAAAATTTTAAGCCATCTTGCTGTGAAAGCCAAGCACGTGCCTGTGAAAAGACCACGTGTCTGTAAAATAAAAAAGAGAGTACGGACGATGATGCGCTTAAATTGGCCAAGTCTTCACTACGTCCAAGAAGCCATCCAGTCTTGCGGGGCCAAGGGCAGCCTTCATGTATGTAAATTAAGAAACGTCCATAAAGTGCAGAGCTGGGTTATGAGGGGCGTCGTCGTAGAGGGTTCCGGGCTAATTGTGATTATCAATGGAATTCTGACTACATGCAATATAAGTTCAGAAGCGTTGTCGCGTTTCGTTTGCCTCGAATTGCGGCGGACGGCGAATCAAACCGGCAGCGACCGCATACACCTTAGACGTCGCGGTAGCTCGCAAACTATGGCTCAGAGTTGACGGACATGAGGTCTCAACTTCAATTCCTGGCCGCCTTGTAACGAACACGGTATGCAGAAATGTTCACGTTATGTATCCAAACATGTACACTAAAAACAGATGCAGATCGTGTGGCGATGTTTGCCACGCTTGGTCACATGCTGTGGGAGTGTACAGTGCCGATCCCTCCCTCTCATCCACCGCCAGCCTCCGCTCGCGCTGGAAGACCGCACTGTTCATCTCGAACCTGACAGTATGTATACAACTCTGGGCCATCTAGCGAGCCGAGGAAGCCGCTTCGAGACAAGGTCTCGGAACCACGTCCGTGGCGAGTGCCCATGCAGACCCACTAAAAGGACGGCGTACTCGAATCTTATTGATTCGTCAGTAAAGTTTACGTTCTCCTTCGTGCACCGTGAATTTGGTTATTATTCAAGAACACTCAAGTGGTCAAAATTGATTCGCCATCCGCTCACTACGACGGGCGTCATAATCACATCATGATCTTGGCGCGTAAAACGTCAGCACTTCATTATTTTCTTCAACTTCATGCTCAGCAGCGGGGCATCATTTATTCAAGGTTACCATGCAGGCATGCACATGGGCGGCAGTTAGAAGTGCGTGATGTCGCCAGCGGAAATGTGGTCATAGTCGCGCCCCACCGTGGGCAGTGTATCGTTTCCGTCCGGAGAACCAAAAAAAGCACTCGACTTGGGCACACGTGGCGAGAAGGGCTTCCGGCGCCATTGAACTGGGAGATACAACGCGCATGCGATACGAAGCGCGAACGTCGCTATATGCATGCTGCGGAGGCAGTGTTGAGACGGGACGACCCTGTCGACCCGCTACACACACGCTGCACTGCGGGAGCGAAATATAACTATACGCCAACCGTGAAAGAATCCCGTGCGGCCTGTGCTCGACTTGTGGAGCCCGTTTATCTTTTATCGCGCCCCTAGGTGCCAGAAATCGTATCTTGGACTGGAGACGGGCGGAAATGCACGAGCGACCGCGTTCCTTCGTGACGCCCTGCTTATCAGCGTGCGGCGGCCATACGAGGGCCCTGTGCTTATATGCACGTTACAAGGGGCGCGACGTAACCGAGGAAGGCCCCGTCCTTGAACTGGCCGGCTAGCCAGCTGCACGCGCCGCCGAAGCTATGTCTGCGTGCTTTGGCACACCGTTTGATGCATTCCGATGAAAACAGTTGCGTGCAGTAGGAGGAGGGCGGGGATGATCTCGCGATGTCGGAATAGGGAAGGAGTCGCGATTATGTGAGGCTAAAGCGAAGAGAACTAAGTTTTCGTCAACTTTGTACACTCTGAATTATTAAAGAAGGTGGCAGCGTCACAATTAGGTACCATTTGTATGCCATGCAAATTGGACAGTTTATTGTACTTTTCTTTCAGCGGCTCGAAGAAGCCAGCAGCCCGAGAAAGGAACGCAAACACAACTTTGTGTGTGTCACGTTCGCTTTATGTTGTCTGCGCGCCGCCGAAAAACAAGCAAACAGACAAAGAGGAGGACAACAATGGTTTCAACTTGTAACAGCATCAACACAATTTATGGAGGACAAGCAAAATTATGGCATTCCAGCTAAAAGGGGGCGATGGGAAGAAGCCGAAGTGCTCTATTGGCGCACATATACAATGCACTTATCTTCTGGATCGCGCTTCTCGTCAAAAGTCGCAAACATTGCACCTGCGTTGTTCAGCATTTGCATTAAATTGAGGCTGTCTCTGTGCTGGAGAGAAGAGCGCAGTAAAATTATCTCACAATCTCGACGACTCTCAAATGATTTATGAACTCGTGGTATAGAGACATTCTTTAGAGGCTCGTGCACGACGAGTGCAAGAGAACTAGCCTCGAGGCTGCTTGTATACAGGAATCCTAAATCACGCAGCAAACGACTTACAGGAAGCCGTACTGTCCATTAACAACGAGGCAATAATCCTTAAACCTGATTCGACAGAAGATCTCGCCAGACTTAAACGTCTCCATTCCCACTGCGAACAGCACAGCAAGCACACATGATAATTGATCTTAGCAACCTGGAAATTATCTAACCAAGCGCGAAAGAAATTTCATTTCTGCATGGTACAGAGCAATCGCTGTGTCACTTACGCACTCCGGACTCGCTTTTCTGACAAAATATGCCTCCAACGTTTCACGAGCGGTTTATTGCTTCCGCCTAGGATGTAACAATACTAACTAGCCCAACATTTAACTCTTTTAAAGCACGTTTTTTTTTCATTCCCTAACAGTGCCTTCAACTTCGGCACTCGTGCGTACATTACCCCCCCCCCCCCCCCCCAATGCTCTGTTGTATGGCCTATACCTTCATTGCGTCATCACATATAAAAATAAGAGGTGAGCGTCATATCATCATTATCGTCGTCAGCCCATCTTTTCATTGTTATTCTCCAGGTTTCTGTCCCATATGTTAGAAATGACAAAATAACATGGTTGTAAATATTCCGCTTTAGCGACAGCGGTAAGCTACAAGTCATGTGTTGAGCATGCCTATACGTATGTGCACCAGCCAAACCTTAATCTTCAGTGCATCTCTTTCACATGAGTAGGCTCCCGTGTTATTATTTTGACGTAGATATACATAATCTTCTGTTGATTCTAGGGTCCGCTCGTCTATCCCGAACTCTCCGTTTGGTTGTCGAAATAACGCGTGCCATCAAGGGCAGATGGAGACACCGAAGCGTCCTTGACGACCGAACAGATCGACTGGGTTTGTCCCCTTTAGCATCAACGCGACGAACCGGTTCAACATACTAGTGTAGCTGCTATGGAGTCCCAGCAGTCTCCATTATTCGGTGCCACCACGCCGCCCAAGTGAGTGTCAACACTTCAGACGAAAATAGCCTGCGAAAATTGCGAAATGGCCTTTCATATCGCACGCTCCTAGTCTACACCTGGGAGGTCAGCTTAGACTCCCGTAATAGATAACCCGCCGCGGTGATCTAGTGGTTAAGGTGCTCGACTGCTGACCCGCAGCTCGCGGGTTCGAATCCCGGCCGCAGGTTGCCGCGTTTTCGATGGAGGCGAAAATGCTAGAGGCCCGTGTACTTAGATTTAGGTGCACGTTAATGGACCCCAGGTGGTCGACATTTCCGGAGCCCTCGACTACGGTGTCTCTAATAACCATATCGTGGTTTTGGGACGTTAAACCCCAACAATTATATTATTATATCGCTTAAGAGATAGGACACTTTTCTTCACCCCTTAATAGGCCATGAGACAATCCTCGAGGCCTGTGTAAACAAGACGTATTAACTGCAGACGTTGTCTTGTTCAGACGCAGTGTTTCACCTTGCAAGCAGTGTCGCAGCCTGCCTAGAGTTGCTCGCTGCATACATTTTAGTGCTACTTTAACCCGTTAGCGGCCACTGGTCAGACTATATAGCGAAAAAGAATGTTTTGCAAGGTTCCACCGTATATTTCTGAAGAATCTGTCCTTTGGCAGTTCACGTTCGAATATTCTCGGCTAAACTATCTCGTATACACATATAGTTGAACGCTGCTCTCTAGCGGGCGAAGCGGGCTTTAGCACCACTATAACCAGGCGTGGTGCCTCGATACTAACGCACACTGCGCGCAATTGCTGCGGCTCTGGGTTTTGTTGACTCGGCATGGCGGTTCTCTTCCGCCAATTTGACGCCATGCTGCGATCGGCTTCTCTTGTTTTTCGTATGCCGACGCGCTCTGGGAGCCCCTGTAAGCTCGGCTCTCTTCTGACGCCAGGAATTGCCACACGGAAACGAAGCAGAGACAGAGAGAAAAGAAAGAGCAAGCGAGGTACGCGATACGGAGTTGTAGGATCGACCCTCACGAGAAGAGATACTGTATTGCTTTTTGCGGCACAAGCGAGACGGCGGGCGCAGCGCGCAATGCTGCTATCTCTGTATGCGCGACGCGCAACCAACCAGTTTGTGTCAGAAAGAACCGCCGGTGTCGTTTGCCTGCACAGAGTGCCGAGGTACGTGCCATTTCAACTCGATGTTGTATTGCCGGTCGATTCCTTGAATCTCCTCGATATTTTTTTCTCTGTTTCATTGCAACAAGAACCTGAACGAGGGCACCCGGTAGAGTATACACGAGGCCTACACTGCGCGACCAGTCAAGTTGGCGGGGTAGGCTGATTAAAAAAAAAAACTGAAACATAGACGCGTGCAGAAAAAGGTATGCGCATAGGTATATACAAAAACGAAAAGGCGAACAACCCATACGTCGTTCGGGCGCGCGCTGCGCATTCCCTTCCGTTCCGAGCCGCATAACGATGGCGTCCCCTTGGCAGCAGTCTATAATTCTGAGCGGGCAAAACGAGTCAGCGATGGGAAATAGGAAGATCGTGCACCAGACATCAGCGCTGCGGGAGTTTACTCCGCGCCCGCCTCCCCCTTGTTTGGCTCGCCCTTCTCGTCATGCAGAGAGGAACGCGCTCGTACTCCACTGCGCGGACAACAACATTTATTCGGATGATTGGTTAAAAACCGAGCACCCGAAGACACTGCGCATGCGCGCGATGCTGCGATACGCGGAAGGAAGTCATTACGCTGCTCATAAACGAGCGCATCCTCTCGTCTCAACCGTTTCCGACGGCCGTTCTCCCGAAAGCCTATAGGAGGAAAGAATAAAATCCAATAAGCGCTAGAAAAAGAGAGCAGTGCGATCTTCGAGAGCGGGTGCGCGCGCGCACACACACACACACGGTACGCGGAACGGCGGTAATAGCTGCTGCTGTTGCCGCTACTGCTGCTGGATCAGCGCGCGGCCATCGTATGTAGAGCCCGGCCAAACCCATACGGAGGATGCTGGGCCCAATATTAATGGTCGCGCGCTCCAGCCGCGCCGAACTGGGTCGCGCGTCGTCCCGGGTCGGCTGGCGCAGGAAGTGTATCACACGAGCCCGCCTCGGTGCTGCAAATTTGACTCGCCGCGGCGTGTAGGAAGGGGGCTGCTGCTTAACGGCTTTACGCGCCGCCTTCTGTGTGCGAATTTGAGCGATGCAGCGGCACTTAACCAAAGTGGCCGCTTCTTGACCGTGCCCGACTCTCCTCGGAAGGAATGTGTCGATCGTGCCCGGCTTTCCGACGCTAATGTTTTGGTTTGATTTGTTGCGAGGCCTCCTGTAAATCTGATATTGAGATAATGTAGCCCTGTTTTGGCAGAGTGGCTATAGATGAAATGCCTTACGGAAAATAAAGGATTCGACAGGGAAATAATGCGTATTAGGAAGGAGCCGTAGACGCAGGGAACTGAAATAGGTTGTAGCATTTGTGTCTGCTGCTAGCTTGGGTATGGAAGCCTGTCAGTTTTTTCCAATGCTCGGCTAAAAAGTTACTCCTGACCACGGGTTCGAACTCTCCTTGAAGAGAAAAAACTTGTAAAAGATGAGAACGGATTCTCAAGGCTGACTTTACAAAACTTGCGTGGAGTGAAATATAAAATTTACACGTTCACGTTTTTTCTTTCTTTTCGTAAGCACTGCAGCTGCTCACACTCTGCACAGCAAAGACGAGGGATGAATCCAATGTTACGGGGCAACATTTATCTTACCGCAACTTTGTTTTCTTCCTTGCAATTTTTATCACCATCGCCACCTTCACCCGGGGATTTTGATGACGTGTTTGTTAATGAGAATGCGACCAGTATTATTATTATTATTATTATTATTATTATTATTATTATTATTATTATTATTATTATTATTATTATTATTATTATTATTATATTATCCTCTCAAGCCTGCAGGTTATACATGAGGCAAGACCATCAGCTTGCATCATGTGACTGCAGGCCAACCGCTTGCTCCGCAAGTCGTAGTAATGCGGATGGCTGAACGGCCAAGGCACTGACTTTCGAAACCACTGGACCTGAAAGTCGTCGAGCGCAGAGGACACAAACGAAGTCGCACAGAGCCCCGCGCTCAACTAAACCTTCGCTCAAAATGCACCAGCACGCCAACATGACCAGCTTCGGTGCCCTGACCGCAATATACCCGTATATTCCACGAAGTCTTTGCACGCGCACACACAGTCGAACAGCTTAGATAAACGCTCAGCTATAGTTCCAAACCATGTCGCGGCAAAGCTGACGTCATATCCCTGTCTGGCGGGTTAGGGGGTAATCTTATCGTTTGTTTTCAAAAACAGCACAGGAACGTAGAAATGCGCGGACAACCGCCTGCTTAAGCGGCGATGAGTGCTCCACAGTTGTTGTTTTGCACATTATTTTTCTTCATTACTTCAGCAAAAGTCTGTTAGAAAAATCACCGCCCGAGTGCTCTTCACAGATGGTTAACCAGCGAAGATGAAACGTGCGGCCCCGGTGTTTGTCACTGGACTAATCCCGACGGTTCGTTGAAGTATTTTTCAATTATTGCTCGCGTCTGCGCAGAAATCTTAATTGGTGTTTGCCGCCTGTGTGTTCCTTTCTTCATGTATAGTGGACCAGCGGTGAGTGTTGGCGCTTGCCCAATTTCTATGGCACATACGAGCTGGGAGTTTGTGCGTACGTATGACGGACGAATTTTGGTTTCACCTAGACATATACAAGACCTTCGCTGCAAAATTATTCTATCTATCTATATCTATCTATCTATCTATATCTATTATCTATCTATCTATCTATCTATCTATCTATCTATCTATCTATCTATCTATCTATCTATCTATCATCTATCTATCTATCTATCTATCTATCTATCTATCTATCTATCTATCTATCTATCTATCTATCTATCCACCTACGACTTAATAATTGACATAATTGACATAATTGAATTGATTTATTGACATAAAAATAGTGTACAGTATACAACAGTGTAAAAAATTGCATCTGAATCCCTAGCCAAAGGCTAGTTGGGATTCATTCAAAAAAGTAATTTAGAAAAGGGCATGCACAAAGAAGTTTACAAATACAAATATTTTACACATGGAAAGTGAACATAACGTAATGTATTTACAGTGCTTGGCAAATGATCATGGATGCAGGCAGAGAAAAAAAAAGAGAGAAAAGAAAGGTATGTAAGGCATTGTTTGAGAAGAGCATATCAAACTTCACAACAATAAATGAGCGCATCAAAAAGTATTAATGACATTGGGATACTATGAAAACTAATCATGACATATATATCTGGACAGCATAACAATACCGAGTAAGTACTGAAAGGAACTAGATTCTAATGCATACATACATATTATATAATTGCAGATGAGCGTGCACATAAGTAATGTAATAGCATATTCCATAACTTTCTTTGAAAATGTATTTAATATAGCTATTTCTAACATTGTAACATTTGGCGTCTATATTTTATTAATAAATATTTTTTGAGTGCAAGAGAGAAATTCTTATTCTGTTTATTTCTAGTGGAAGGGTATTCCACACGGCGATTCCATTAGCTGTAAGTTTTCTGTTACCGTATACATTCTTTGTTTGCTGAGTAAGATAGTTTCCTTTTACTTTGTTACGGCTTGCATAACTGGAACATGAAAAATTTGATGAGGAAACTGGATAGTTAGTGTTTATACTAGAATGGACCATGAGAGCTGTTTTATAATCGATTAGTGTGCTGAACGGCATGATATTTAGGTTTCGGAAGAGTGGTAGCGTGTGCGCCGCATAGTCTGAATTCGTTATAAATCGTATTGCTCTTTTTTGAAGTTTTATTACCGGTTCTAGGTACGTGCGGTAAGTGTGACCCCAGGTAACAACACAGTAGTTAAGTGACTATGGAATACGCTAAAGTAAATTACGCGTAAAGTCGGTAAATCAAAAAGGTCTCGACACTTATATAGAAGAAAACAAGCTTTACTCAGTTTTTTGCAGACTTCGGCAATGTGTGGTTTCCAGTTAAAATTTTCATCAAGGATAACGCCTAGGTATTTTATCGAATGTACTCTTTGCAGCGCTGAATTGTTTAGTGTGAGTGTGCATGTGTGTTCCTCAAGGGTTTTGCGTGGTGAAGTAAACACAATGTACTTGGTTTTCTGTGTATTTAATGTTAGTCTATTTGAAGAGAACCACTGGTGGATATCAACAAGCTCCGAGTTCACGGATGCTATGGTATGGTTAAAAGAATCTTGAGCGCATATGAGAGCTGTATCATCAGCATACATAAATATGGAAAAGTTTTGTACCACGCTAGGCAAATCGTTAATAAACAGCGAGAAAAATATTGGTCCAAGAACAGAACCTTGGGGTACTCCTATAGTTGTATTAAGAAACTCTGATTGGGTATTGGCTAATTGTACTTGTTTGTTTACGGTTTTCCAGATAGCTTTTAAAGAACTCAAGACACATTCCACGAAAGCCATAGCATTCTAGTTTATTTAATAATATGTTGTGGTTGACAGTATCAAAGGCTTTTTTTATATCGAGAAATATACCTACCACTGTTCTATTGTTATCTAAGTGAAAATTGATAAGTTCAGAAAGTGACAAAACAGCTGTGTCGGTGACCTGCCCTTTCTAAACCCATGTTGACAGGTTGTAAGAATACTTTCGTGTTCTAGGAAAGACATGATTCGTTTAACTATTAATTTTTCAAACACCAATATTTATGATAGTTAAAATGGAAATGGGACGGTAGTTTTTCTGGTATGTTTTTGTCACCGGCCTTGTAAATCGGGATAATCTTTGACAACTTAAGAAGGTTCGGGGTACGTAGACGTATAAAATGATAAATTAAAGATTTTTCTAGAGGCACACAAGGATGTCAATGCATTCCTTTAGCGCTAAAGAAGGTATATTGTCGCATCCGACTGAAAACTTAACTGGCATACCACAAACTACAGCCCAATTTCACCAGCCGTTATATCAGTAAACTTAAATGTGTTAGGGTTACGAGGAGGTATTTAATGTATTCTTCGCTGATCGCCGTAGCCGCCAGTCGAGAACTGAAGGTGCAAAAGTAAGTGTTAAACGTCAGAACTAGGGTACTTAATGATATTCCGAGAACCTCAATGTCTGGCATGGTCATATAGCTTGCAGACGGTTTAAGAACCGAATTTATAATACGCCATGTTGTTCGTGAATCACCTGAATTTTTCGTTATCAAGTTCGTGTAATATTCTTTTTTTCTTTTTCGAATCAGCGCTGTTACTTTATTACGGGCAACTCTGAATTGCTGTAAGTAATAATCATTGTTCTTGTGCATTTTTACCTTTGAATGCCAAAAATCTTTCTTTTTTATTTGTTCTAAAATGGGCCGATTCATCCATGGGCAAATTGGTGTTCTATAATACTTTTTGTCCTTAGTAGTTGTTGATTTCATTAAGGCCTCACTTAAGCATTTACTTAGCTTGGAATAGGAAGCATTCACGTCTGGAGTAGATACTTCGACAGACAGCAAAGATTCTGGTGAATAAATGCATTCAGTACTTTGTAGACATGCACGAAGGGCTGGAAAAGAAATACGACTATGGGTGTCTCGTGATGTAATGCGGGGAACCTGTGTGACTGGGAATAATATAGTCGTAGGGGAGTGATCACTTATAGTTGCGTCATAAGTAGCACACCATGCTTCTCCAGTGTCGAAGTTGCACAAATGTGATCAATACAAGACGATGATTTTGGCGTGAACACGTGTTGGTGCAAATATAACGTTATGAAACCCGTATGACAATATCATGTTGTAATACTCTGAATGGTAGTCCTTAGGCTATCTAGTTGAAGTCACCGCATATTACTGTTTTTTGCTTGAGCGTATTTACGTGTTGTAGTAACCTTTCAAAATGTTGCATGAAGTCTGATAATTTTCCCTGGGGGCGCGATAAACCACTATGATTACTCCATCTTGACATCTAACAGCAATAATTTCAAGCTCAGATGAATACGATTTTGAGTAATCAGCAAGAACACTGCAAGGTATACCAGATTTTACAAATAAGGCTACACCACCACCTCTGTGGCGAGGCGTGTCGCGCAGTCGAAAAGAAATTGTAACCAGGTATGCTGTAAGTTTCACTCTGTTTTAGCCAAGTTTCGGAAACAGCTATGTAGTCAAAATCAAAAGCGTGCAATGAAAGTAAGTACAGAAATGATCCATGTTTTTCTGTATGCTACGTATATTACAATGGATGAGGCTATGGCAAGAATTCACTTCTGCAAAATGGCTTGCAGATGTATCTCGACGTCCATTCAGACAAGCTTTTTTATTCAAATTATTAGAGAGATATCGTTTTCACATCGGATATGAACGACATTGGAATTTTCAGCTTTTCTTGCCAGAACTTTTCCATTGGAAAACCAAACAAATTTCCAATTTTTTCACGCTTCCTCGATATTGCCTTTCCCAATAGAATCTTATTCTCCGCACACAAATGTTCATTTACATATACAGGTCCATCGCCTTCGTAACCGAAATCTGCTGGGGTAATTTTCTTCTTTTTCACCGCTTGAAGGATTCGGTTGCGGGTTGAGCGTGACCGACATCTCACGACCACATTTTGTTTTGTTTTGTCTTTTGAGGGCACTCGATGAACCACATCAAGTTCCTCCGAAGTTATTGGCTTTGTGCTCTCCTTGGTGCTCTCCTGGCCGTTTCGTTAATCGGATGTATACCAAAATTGGTATGGCATAACATGACCGTATTACGAACATAAATGACCATGAAAATCATGATATGCATGTCATGAACAACATGATTCACATTCCACGGCCTTGGGGCTCTTGCGGCCGTTCCGTTAATTTCATATATACCAAAATTGGTATAGCGTGACAAGAGTTCATGACGAACATAATGACAGTTCCTAACGTGCAAATCATGACACGCATGTCATGTGCAGCATGATGTACATGACATGGTCTCGGGGCACTTGAGGCCGTTTAAATGAATGGATGTATACGAAAACAGGTATGACGAGACATTTTTTGTATAACGAACATAACTGACACGTGGTAACATGAAAATCATGACATATTGCATGTCATGTACATGATTTACATGTCATGGTCATGGTGCGATCGCGGCCGTTTCGCTAGCTTGATATACGCCAAAATTGGTATTGCGCGACGCGACTGTATGACGAACATGAGTGACAAGTGGTAACATGAAAACCATGACATGCATGTCATGTATGGCATGATTTACATGCCATACTCATGGTGCACTCGCGGCCATTTCGCTCGTTTGATATACACCAAAATTGGTATTGTGCGATGTGACTGTATGACGAACATAATTGACAGGTCCTAACATGCGAATCATGTTATGCATGTCATGTACGGTATCATTTACATGACACTGTCATGGTACGCTTCCAGCCGTTTTGTTAACTGGAAATATACCACAAGGGTATGGCATGACACGAGTGCGTGATGAACATAAATGACAGGTCATGCATTGTATATACCAGAATATACGTTTCATTAGCATGGTAAATACCAGATTGTGCATGCATGTGTGCATGGCAAACATGCGATATATGGTGAACTAGATGCCATGGCATGAAGGATTTCATTTGGCTAAAAGGCAAACAAGGCGATGTATGCATCTCTTTGCTGGGTGCTTCGCATTACATCGATTCCGACAGTGCGTGCAGATCTGCCGGATTCTTTTTCGCATCGAATGATTGTAGTCTCTCGATAATACGCTGTCGCGTCCAAAGAAAACATAAGTACATAACTGATATGGCGCAGCTGAGGCTCACAAAATGGTCGATGTTAATTTCCAGAATTTCTCTAGGATATACAATCCAGGCAGTCGTTGTGAGATTTTCGTTTGCACTGTTCTTTGGGTAGTTTTGCTTGAACACCAGCAGCAACAACAAAAAAGAAGGCCCTCTTTGTCGGCCAATATGTATCTTATAATTAGGGGTGTGCGAATATCAAATTTTTCGAATACGAATCGAATACGAATATCCACCTTCGAATATCGAATCGAATATCGAATATCAAAGGAAAAATGCCTCCACAGTAACGATATTTTATTTAGCATGTAGCTATTTGAAAAAAAAAAAAACATTAACAGCCTGACTGGCCACACAACATACCCTGCTATCTCCAGAACACAATGTCCAGGCTAGCACAATGCACATCACAACACAAGCAAATATCACGGCACAATGAAAGTAATGACTAGATGTTATCATGAAGAAATATGAGTTGCTCCACATGATCAGGCAGCAGGCGCTCCCTTCTAACAGAGACACCCCCCCCCCCCTTCCACTGAAAAGGCACGCTCGCTTGGAACAGAAGTGGCTGGTATAGGGAGGTACATGGGGCAAAGCTTTGCCAGACTGGGGTATCTGAAGGTGTCTATAGTCCGCCACCAGTCGCATGGGTCACTGTCTTTCTTCAGAAGTAGTCCCGCATAGTGAACGAGTGGTAGTGCGGCACGTTATGGCCGCATAATATTGAAAATGTACGGTTACATGATCGCCAACAGTGCTGCACGTCGGAGATGCACCAGCAATAAATCATACGTATTGGGGCGCTCGTCGCAGGCAGATGTCGTGCCTCCGTGTACTTACGATGTTTATCGCTCCTCTTGGCAACGTTTTTAGCTATACGAACGCATCAGAAATGTGGAAGACGAGTTATTTTATACATGATAATCGAATCGCATATTAGAATTTTTCGAATATTCGAAGTTATCGAATATTCGAAACTTTTCGAATACACGATTTTCGAATCGAATACGAATATTTCGAATGTAATATTCGACGAATATTCGAAACTTTCGAATATTCGCACACCCCTACTTATAATTGAGAAAAGCATCTTGAAGAGTGAATTGGTTCACGCACAAGACTAGTGGCGGATGCTAACAAAGAGACGGAACTCAAAAAGACTCATTGAAGTATGGTGTATAGTGTAGAAGAGCAGTCTGTGCATGCACCATACTTTCATGTGCCTTCTCGAATGTCCGGCGGGCCCTCGGGGTGGCGGATAGGATGAACCTGTCTGCCCCAACGTGGGACTAAGCCGGGTGCGCGACTTCGTCGCGCCCTGCTGGACCTAATAAAAGCTTTTTCATTCATTCATTCATTCATTCATTCATTCATTCATTCTCGACTGCTATCGTATCGTATGTGTGTGGTGTGTGGTTGTATGTGTTATGTGTTTATCAGTGTATATATCATAATCATCACCCAGCACCTGGAATAGCATGTCAGGCGAATAGCCAGACTAACATCTCCAGCTTTTCATTAAAACATTTCTCTCTCTCTCTCTCTCTCTCGCGAATGTTATGCCTTCCTTTACATTCGCGCAGGAATTTCGTACTTCAGCCTCTTGCACTGCATTCTCACGTCACTAGCTGCCACAAAACACAACTGCGAAACTTGGTGTATACCCTGAACATAGTTCCACGCATGCATGCTGCCGTCGTGTGGTGCGATTAGCTAGAAGCGTAGCACCGAAGCGGGACGACGCGGCGCGCTAATGCTAATGCGTTTAAAAATGAAGTCCCCAACTGTGGAGCTCGTCACGTGACGCGCAGAACGATACGAGCGTCGCCTATGCTGCCCAATGGCGCGTATCAGTGCACCACCCTACAGCGCAGTGGGCAGTCCCAAGGCGCGTGCGCTGAAGCAGCAGCTGCAAAGGGCAGCGACATGGAGGGCGAAAGATGCGCCAGGCAATTGAGGTTAGAACGACGACACGCCGGGCAATTATATGCAAGGGCCCCCCTCGTAGCTGCGCGAGTGCCGGCCGACAAACAGAGCACGCCGACGAGCTGGCCGTGCTTTCTTTCGGCCCACTTTATTTTTATTTCTCTCCCCCAATACGACGGACGCGTGCCCGGCAGACCAGTTTGTCAGGTCGCATCTCGATGGCTTGCTGCAGCCTAGGCCACGGTGCGCATGGAAAACAAAATACCACCCATCTTCCATTCAAGTGCACGTGCGCGGCTACCGCGGAATGACGCGATGAGCGATGCTGTACAGTGTCTGTGTGCATAGGAGACACGCGAGCTTCGTTCTCGACGCCACGATCGGGCCTCTGCGGTAGCGCGGTTGTGCGTCCTCTATCACTGTCCTCTATGCAGTGATAATAGCTGCGCGAGAACTAAAAGCAGCCCGCGACTCACGGCGTATACCCTCCTCACAGGCCTGTAGGATTCTCTGTTGACACTCTTAATTGTTGAGAAGGATGGTGCGTTGCACCAGTACACTATAACTATCTCATAAATTAGTACAGTGTAGCACAATTAGTACCAGCACGCATAAGAAGAGTAGAACACACGCAGCGCGCTGTTACGTTTCAATGCACCAATGTGTTTTTCCTTTGTTCATTGTACTTAGTTGCACTACACTGAACGGCTTCGTTATGATGTACCTGAAAGCCCATATCACTGCCCTAATGACACTCCTTGCTAAGGCACATCGGTATCTAGAGCACTGAATCACAGTGATTAGCTGGGCGAGTCCGTAGAGCTGGGCAGTGCACGACTGCGCGAAAACGTGGGTATGCGTAATACCCAACACCAGTGCTGGCTAAAAGGGGATAAGAAAGCCGTTTGAAATTGTTGCTGTTATGTACTTCGATTTCAGCCAAAGGGCAGATAATCGATCGCCGCACTTTGATAAAAAGAGGGAAAATCGTTGCTGACATTCTTCTGCAAGACTACATTTTCCCATTTTCCTCTGGAGCCATGCTAGCGGCATCCGTTGGGAGGTCCTGAAGAACGAGACGTCATATACGTTTCAATGCCAACTGCTTACAACATATTGGAAGTAAATACTGCTGCGTGCAACTACACTGAAGTAAATTAGAATGACGGAAACTTCTGCTAGTTGGTTAGCATTCCTTGTAAAAGAAGGTAAGGAGTGCAAACACGGACAAAGAAGGGAACAAGTCAATACTAACGCAGTAAATTATGTGTGGATGACTTCTTAAATGATACTTGAGGAGCATTTGTATGTGAAGGCAAATTCATATGTCATTCTTCGCCGGCCGCCAACACCGACTTTCCTTTATCATTTCGACGGCGGCCGCAAGACTGCAGGTATATTCTAAGAGAAGCCGTGGTTATGCTGGGGTTAGGAAGATGAGGACAGCACTGGTGAGGGTAGATGGGGAGAGACGATCGCTGCCTCCGTCAAGTGAGTGGCACGTTTTAGCTCGCGCACAGGCAATCTGCACATTAAAGCAGGGGAGAGTGACGACCACTCCTCGTCGCTCCTCACCAAGCATCTCCGACGTCACTAAACAAGGATATACTCCTCACATACGCCCACGAAACGAGCATGGGCTCCCCCTGCGTTACCGTATACGCCATACACACGTTTGCAACGCCTAGTGTTCATTCAGTGGGGACCTGACGCCGTCTGGCAGTCGTTCAAAAACTTACCGTCTATACACCTTATCGTTCGTCTCGTCGCGAGAGCGCGCTCTGTATGCGTACAGTGGCAACTCCTTTCGGCGCTCCTGCACCAAGTTACACCCAAATTGCGTCACCCCTGCGAAAAAAAGGGGGTTTTCTTGCAAAGTGTGCCGAGTCGCCTCTAGGCTCGAGTGCGCAACCACGGAGAGGTTACCCCCTTCCGTTATCGAATGTTTCAGGCCGACGTCGCGCTGACGCTTGGCAGCGAGATGAACAAGAGGAGCGTCAACAAGCGGCGCCCTTTGATGTGCGCTTCCTCCGCGCTCGCGTGAGTGGCTGATCGGACGGCTTTCCCGACCTCGGGGCGAGAACGCAATAGACGCGCATTACTACCGCTCCAAGAGGCGGCAACTGGGCGGCAAGAACGGCGCCCTCTCTGCCGAGCGAACGCAGCCAGCGAAGAACAGAGAAAACAAAATCCCCGCGTTTCGCCGAGAAACGCAACGCCCTATATTTGTCGTCACGAGTGTGTTTTGTACGCGACGAAAAAGAATGGACGGTGTGTTTGCACGGGGCTGAACGCTGAGGCTGCACCATTGTGAGCGCCGTGGTCAATCGTCGTATAATAGCCAGGTACGCTGAACGGAGATGTCTGCGCTCGCGCGGAGTGGGCTTTAGATTAGCAGCGCCCGGCGCCAACGTGTGGAATTGCTGCGTAGCCGTGAAACATGCCGTGACGTGAAATGTGTGTCGAGCCTCGATAGCATACGTCACGTTTCCTCTGCTGACGGTCTGACATACCACGAAGGGACTTTGCTGTTGCGAGCATACACGATGGGCAATAATGAACTGCTTGTTCGTTACGGAAGTGGATAATTGTGACGAAAAGACGGGGGCAGCGCTTCATGTTTCGGTTCAGTTATAAAACGTCTCCTGCGAGCTAGTGTCGTTCTAAGCATTCGGAATTTTTGGAGAAGAAAAACTGCACAAGGGGCCACGTCGAATTAATAAAGTAATTATGAGGTTTTACCCAAACCACGATATTCATATTAGGCACGCCGTAGCGGGTGACTACGGACTAATTCCGACCACCTGGTGTTCCTTCACGTGCGCCTAAGTCTAAGTGTACGGGTGTTCTTGCATTTCGCCTCCATCTAAGTGAGGCTGCCGTGGCCAGGAGTCGAACCCGCGTCCTCGAGATCAACAGTGAAACACCTTACCTGCCAAGCTACCACGTCGGGTATGGGAGCGCTCTCGACTGAAGACAGGTGTTTCGGCGGAATAACAACGAAGGAGGCAAGATACGCGTGTGATATTACTGATAAGCACACGTCTCCGAGGGCTGTGAACCTTCAAATCCGTCCGTGGAAACGTGCGCTGGAGGTCTTTTTTTATTTTCTTTTTTAGCCTGTGGAAAATCCCCCAGACGTTTCGCGCGCACTGAAACATTGTCACTGCGTTGTTCAGTATCAGCGTAGAGAATTTGTCCTTCTTAGAGAGACAGACGTGGGCAGTTTAAGAGTTGCGTGAGCTGTTCAGTTGACGGGCTGGTGTGTTGAAGCGATTAATTTGTTCGATATAAGACTGCAAGGGCATCTTCACTATCTTACTATCACTTCAGTCGAAGTTCAGTCGAAGATTGATGAGGATGGGACGTTATGAGTTGGAGCACTTTTGAACTATGCTATGCTCAATGGGCTTCTTCTTTTTTCTTCTTTCTTTTTTGATGATGTCTTCATGGGAACATTGCCACATAGAACACATGATTTCGTGCCGAGTGTAGCAGAACGCTGTGGCGACTGTGCGCCACAGCAGGTCTCACAGAAGTTTCCCAAACGCAATCATATAATTCAAGTGGAATCATGAGGTGCAAGCTCACGCTCACGAACCTCGCTCAGTCACCGCGAAACACGTTCTCCGCTCCTGCGTTAAGTCATATGAAAGATATGAATGGTAGTGACAAATTCGTTGGTTGTTTTCGCCGTCCCCGGCTATAGGTTTCAAAGACACACTTCTGTTGCAAGAGGCTCAGTACAGTGGTCATTGTAAGCTGTCACTTAGAGCTCATATTTTAGTCTACCTCTCTTCATTGTCGCTTGTTCGGGGAAATAATGAACAGTAGAGCCGTCGCAGAGAGGTATGAGGTTATTAACGTTCAACAACAAAGAGCAAAAGAAAAACGATGTATACATTCGACGTGCGAGCAGCATGGGATGAAGCAGGCGAGGATGACAGTTATGTGAGGAAAAAAAAACAACAAAAAAAGACGTATGTGCCCTTCATAACAGAATTTTCAAGCTTATCAGCAATAACGCATGCCATCGTGTTGCCGTATTGATCAAAGACCTCGTGAGGCATTCATAGGACAGGAAATATGAAACTATATTAGCCCGATACAGGTTACTTTTCCAGTGCATGAAGCACTGCATCTGCAAGGAGAGGCTCTCCTCTCGTCAGTGTCATGCTATAAAAACTGAGTGGGCCACGAGAAGGGCAACATTCTTAGTAGGTGTACGCAAATAACTGCGCCGCGATATGATAAGTTACTTGCTCTCTATGTTGTATACGTAAAAAAATTACACCATCTCCCGCTAAAGCGGACCATGAGGCGATGCGAAGCCGGAGCACTTGCACGATCGCGTTCCGTTGGCGATCGTCTGGCATGCTACCGACCTCGCGTCGTGGAACGCGAAGAGAGACGCTACGCGCGTCGTATCTTCCATCTAGCCTGGCCGTTAATTCTCACAGGGCGAGCGGGGAACGCGGTCGACAGGCGGGCGAGAGAGAGGTAGCGTAGGAGAGGAGAGAGAAGGGGAGGGGACGCGCATGCGCTCGAGCTCACCGCGGCGTTGCGCAGGAGAGAATTTCGGCATGTCTAGCCTGCGTTTCAGAGGAAGAGTGGAAAGGAGGAGGGGAGAGGGGGAGGGGAGAGGGAACGTTGGGAGGGGAGAGGGAATGTGGGGAGGGGAATGGGAGGGGGAGAGGGAAAGTGGAGAGGGGGAGAGGAGATGGAAAGTGGAGAGGGAATGTGGAGAGCGGAAGGGGAGAGGGTATGCGCATGCGCAGTAAGGGTGGTCACGCCGCACACCACCACCACCACCACCACCACCGGATTGAGCTCCGCCTTAAGATACTTCGCATCTAAAACAGGCGGGATTTCGAGCTACAACTCGTGCATATCTTGCTTTCATTTAAGTCAGTGTTCATTTCTACAGAAACTCGGTAAGCAAACAAAGATGCAAACTAGCGAGCGAGCGAACGAACGAACGAACGAACGAACGAACGAACGAAAGAAAGAAAGAAAGAAAGAAAGAAAGAAAGAAAGAAAGAAAGAAAGAAAGAAAGAAAGAAAGAAAGAAAGAAAGAAAGAAAGCTATCCTTATTTAAAGTAGTATTGCCGAAAGGGCACTGAAGCAGTTACCATATATCCTCATTCGCTAACTGCAGTGTATAAGTCTCTCGTTGCGTGCATGTTGCAGGCATTGATCATTAACTTTAAAAGCGTAAGCGAAAAAAAAAACGCTGAATGGGCTGGGCGCACTGCTTACCGACCAAGTATTGCATGCGTCGCGAAGCCGGTAACACCGCCGTCGACAAAATAAAAAAATAATAATAAAAAGGTGGGTAAGCGAATAATTAGAGCCGTACGGAAGAGAATTCAGCCGTCGGGTACAAGCAATGTTTTCCGTGCGCACTCGATGGTTCGCACGCTATAGGCTATCTTAGACGCGTCGGAAAGTCATCGCCTTCACTTTTCCATTCGTTTTATGTAGCCCGATGTTATATTAGACGCCTTTGTCCTATAATCCCGCTGGACATTTTCTAAATAGCGCTGCAATTCCTTTCTCCGCATTTTTCTCGCGTCGAAAAGGAGCGCGCGGTCATTAGCCGAGGCACCAGCGTCAACGAGCCAGTGATGCGCTCCCGCGCGCGTGTGTACTATACCATAGCTGGGAAACATCCACCAGCGTGCACTATGCATTTTCATGCGCGCGCACCGCGAGAGAGCGTAACAGCGAGGCCGATCGAGCTCGCGCGGCCTTTGTCTTCCCTCCGCGCAGGAGGAGCTCGAGAGAACGATCCCAGCAGCAGCCGCGAAATGCGTGGGGATTCCCACCTTCTGTGCCTCCCTCCGCAAATGTCCGAGACGGCAAATGCGGAAGTTTGGTTTCTTTCCTTTGTTTTTCCTGCGCTTCTATTTTTCTTTCCAGCAGCGCAAGCTTGGCGGCCGGCGCGCAGAAAGGAACACGGATGTGTGCTCAAGCTGGTAGTTTTCGGCGCGTAATCGCTCCTTTCGCTCAAGAGGATGCGCGCGCTTGTAAACTGCCTTCGCGCGAAGGCGAACCGAAGCCACGTCTCGACTCCCACGCGCATGCTACTCGCCCGCAGATATGTCGTCCTTGGAGTATTTCCCGAGTGTTGCTATATGCGGACGTTGTCAATGGATTGGGAATAGCGCACTTGGGCTTGCCGTCACAATGCGTGAGCTGTCGATCACGGCAGGAAAGTAGATATGCGCGTCACTTATCGATTGGTCTCGACGCGTGCCCAGGGGCTTTACGGGTTTCCGTCTTCCGTGATTCCTGTACATTGTCTGTCCGCGGTGAACGAATCACCTTGCTCTCGATTTTGTAGCGCAGACACGAGTCCGAACTTCCGGCGCCCGGCTTCCTTTCCGCGATCAACAACCTTCAGTCGACAGCGATCGTGAATTTGCATACTGTATAAACTCCGGAAATGTATACACTTTTTTTGGGGGGGAGGGGGGGGTGGGGGTGGGGGGTGGGGGGGGGGGTTGCTCTTCTAAAAGAGGAAGCTGCCGGTCCCTGACGCCAACAGTAACTCCAAAAAGGAGAAAGACGTTTAGTGACTCGATTTTAGTTTATTGGTGATCGTCCTTAGGGAGCCGGCTGTCTCCGCCCGCTCATCGTGGATGACATGGGTTCGATATCCCAATCTCCCAAACTCATTGTCTGCCAGCAGAATACCGGACGATTGCTGCTTTGGCTTTTCCATTACAGGGCATATTTACAGACTCGAAGTCAGCCCCGCAGTGTCTGTCATCAGCTTTAGGTCGTGGTGCACAAGACCAACCTAGTATTGGAAATAAGAAAAACATATCAGCAATTAAAAGACAAAGGGCATGACATAACTTTTCAATGGCTTCCAGGCGTCATCGACGGCAACGAACATGCCGATAATTCTGCAAAGAATGCTCATGAAGGTGGCGTGCAGGAAGCCATTCCATTATCACGAACCGATGCAGCATCAAAGATTCGCTCGCTCGCATGTGATCTAACGCATTAAATGTGGAATACGTCCGGTTTTCTGCATACCCGCCTTCACCATCTGGATCCGTCACTTCAAATTCACATTCCATCCGGACTATCCTGATTTGAAACAACAGTCCTCTGCCGCCTGTGGCTTGGAGTGTCTTTCACGAACAGCTTTGCTTACCGAATCGGAATGGCAGACAGTGCTGCCTGTGATCACTGTGGCAGCGAGGAAACCATTGCGCACGCCCTGTGTCATTGTCCTCACTACAGCTCCCAGAGACAGCGCTAGCACGCCTTGATCACCAGCCGCTTTCTGAACAATCAATTCTGGAGTGCCGAAACGTTCTATAGCTTCCAACCAGAAAGCCACGAAGGCGCTGCTGAAGTTTCTGCGCTCAACCTGCATCGCTAGACGACTATGACACTCCCGCGCTTGAGTGTGTGTGCGTTTTTCTTTCCCTTTTTTACCCTTTTCATTTTTTTTCTTCCTTAACTTTCTATCCCCCTTATCCCTTCGCCAGTGCAGGGTAGCAAACCTAAAAGCTTTCTTCTGGTTAACCTCCCTACCTTTCACTTAGCCTTCTCTCTCTCTCTCTCTCTCTGCTATCAGCTATATTGGTTCTCTTTCGTGCCAATCACTTAACCGTCAAGTGCAATGAATCGAAATACAACGGATGAAATTATGCTGTTATGTGAGTAAGAAGTTGTATCTGATCGTTTGCTAGCTTTAACAGTGCTATGGTCGTTCCAAGCTACCGGAACCTTATCTGTCTGGGGGTTTTGTGTGTGTGTGTGTGTGTGTGTGTGTGTGTGTGTGTGTGTGTGTGTGTGTGTGTGTGTGTGTGTGTGTGTGTGTGTGCGTGCGTGCGTGCGTGCTGTGTGTGTGTGTGTGTGTGTGTGTGTGTGTGTGTGTGTGTGTGTGTGTGTGTGTGTGTGTGTGTGTGTGTGTGTGTGTGTGTGTGTGTGTGTGTGTGTGTGTGTGTGTGTGTGTGTGTGTGTGTGTGTGTGTGTGTTTTCTTACCGTGCGATTGTGGTGGCTGAGTCAGCGTTCGCTTACCAGTTCTTTCTAGAGAGTGCGAAAGCAGTCGCGGAACATACGGAAAATACATATGGGTCCCCTGAGAGAACAACCACTTGTAGCCACATCCTGCATAACTTTCCGTTGCATTCATCGCGCTCTTGAGGAGGAACTGTTAGGCGCGTTGCCGTTAATGGCTCCAAATAAGGAGTCGGAGGCGCGGCTAATCTTGAGAGAACAAGTGTGAAATGCAGTGAATTAGCTTTACGGAGCACCTGTCGACACTATGCATCTGACAATGTGTTTGGAGAGGCTGCAATTCCTGTGCTACGCAGTTAATTTTGACTTTTCTGAGAAACATCGGTGTGAACGAGACATTCTTTTAGTTTCGCATGAGCCCCGGCGTACGCTTAGTGAGTGCCGTGTGTTCTCTGCGTATCATTTCATTTGTATTCAACTATAGAACGGCATAAAAACACAGTAATCATTCAGGATAGTTTTTAAACAAGCGACGATGCTCTTATTAAATGAGACATACTGGAACCGAAGGCATATTTGTACTCATGGTTCGGTCACGTCTGCCAGATCATCAGGTGCAGTTGTCATGGCAACTGTCGTAATCACAATGAAATTTATATAGTTGCATTCAAAATATTTGTGGTGACCGAGCTTGTTGATCTGAGAGCTGTCCTATACAACACATTTCACAAATGCGACCACGCAAACGGGTCACATTATGCGACTCAAAGTCAGCAATTCAGAGATTTGAGTTTGTTCTACGCAACAGGAATCACAAACAATTTTTACATGAGAGTAGAAAGTGTCACAATCGAGACCGTGCGAAATGACCCAACATAATATTTCTGCGGCTACCAAAGCATACTGGTGTTACTGGTAATGACCTAGCCGATGACGCAGCCCGACCCGCCCATGAAGAAACTCGACTGGTTCAGATAGCACTGTCTAGGACTGATATTGCAAGGCTACTTTATTTGCTCGCTCGGTATACCACACACACTTAATGATCGTCTCCTGGCTTTCAAAAGTGTCACACAGGAACTGGATCCTTCTTTGAAGCTGCAATTACAATTCGAAGTTTCCCGCTTCAACGGGACGTTATGACGCCGCGCCTTGAGGGGGGTTACATTTATGAAGGCATGTGTACTCGTTTCGCATAGGAAGGGCTAACACATGCGACTCTTGCTGGACCCAAGGAACCATTGAACACATCCTGTAAGTTTGAGCTCGTTATAGTACCCAGTGATATCGCATAGGACTAAATCGACTAGGCTCGAGACTGTTTTTTCAGAAGCCAAGATTCTTGGTTTATGGCTATGTGCGTCGATGGCGCAGCAGGCAAGGAAGACGTTGTGGTGTACCTAAAGTCCACAGGTCTCTGCGACCGCATGTAGACTTGATGTGCTCCTCCTAGGGTGCGCGCAATTAGTACTCCCTCTCTCTCTTTTCACCCCTTCGTTCCTCCCCCTCCCCAGTAAAGGGTAGCAAACAGAATGCGCGCCTGGTTAACCTCCATGCCGTTCCTCTCTCTCCTCTATTTCTCTTCACATTTTCATCTGGTATCGAAATTTTTATAATGTGTCGCGTTTTCATGTGCGTAACTTTTTGCACCGACATTAATTGCTTAACATGTTACTTAATGAGCATGCATGGTCGGATTCACGTAGCGCTGGTAAAGACCACATTGCTTAATTAATAATGCATGTGTTAGGCTGATAAAAATCATATAGTGTCAAATGTGGCCCTCAAATAATATACTTGCAGCCTTATGTGGTAATATGTGGCCTTACCTGCAGTCATTTATGGTCTTCGTACGCTTGTATGTCCATATGTACCCCCATTTAAAAAAAAGAACCATAAATATGTAAGTGTCATGTATAAAACGTATATAAAAATTCCGCGTGTATAATTATTTTGTTCATTTCATTTTTATTTATTTTGATTATTTTGTGCGTTTACAAACATACTCAAGTTCAACGAGCTCAGAGGTAAGCCTCTTGCCTACCGTTATAAGGGGGACGGCCAATTATTACTAAAACATTTCTGCTCAGTTTCAAAATTTGACAACTGACGAGAGGTTCGATTATCTAGCTGCGAGCGCCTTGGTTACAGCGTTTACACGCACGACGACGCACCACCTCAGGCACCAGCCTCGCATTATAGTGCAAATGCTCACAACCGAACCGCGGAAGACGTGATCAAATTACGCAAGATGGAGGCCGTAGCGAAATGACTCCTTTCACTGGCGCCGCACGCAGCGCGGCCGCGGTGTGGTCAGCTGGTCACGCCTGGCGCCACCAAAGGTGAAGACCTCCGGCCACGCGGCGCGTTCTCCACCAGGCCAGAAAGCTCAGAATGAAGCCACTGCCCTCCGTCGTACCTCGGACCTTTTTTTTTCTGTTTTATCAAGCGTGTTCCATTTATACATGCGCTCTCGCTGCTTTTCACAGCTGTTAAGCCCTCCGCCCTTTCACACACGCGTTACTTTTCTTGTATTTCGACTTCATAGCGTCAAGACCGTTCTCCGTGTTGTCTTGGCACTGCTTCTCCAGCTGACCTTGTTTCCATTCGCATGCAACTTCAATATTCGCCACCTTCTTACCACTGTGTATATATAGTTGTCCCTTCTCATCCCGCAGACACGCCGTTCCTTTCTTGGTCCAGCCTTGTAAATTCAACGTGTGACGAGGCTTCTGTTGGCAAGACCAAGCGTGCCTTCATCGCATCGGGATCAACTTTGCTTGCAGCAACTATATGAGACTATGCGATGTGTACAACATCCCTGGAGAACTTCAGCAAGTGTCATACGACAGCATACTCGTTATTCATCAGAAGGACAATCTCTGAACGCTGATTTGCGCATGTACTACAACGACTCTGTAGCTTGACAATATGAAACATTCTTGGCCAACAAGGAATGGCACTTCGGAATTCCATGCAACGAAAGTGCTTGTAATATTTTTCATTACAAAATGTATTAATGAGAAATCATGCACACGTTGATTGTGCGCGCATGTCTATGGATGTATGCGCCTCGTTTTTTTGTTTTTTTTTTTGTGTGTGTGTCTTAACACTGTGCATGTCATACCTTTCACCCGACAAGACGAGTAGCATGTCAGGCAGTCAGTGAAGCATTCTGCCTTGACTGAAAACACCTCTCCCTCGCTGTTCTGTCTTCCGCTTCGTCCCTTAATGAGTGTCTCGGGCTGTGACCGTTTCGAAGTCACCTTCGCCAGATCGCCGCACCCGGCCGTGCACGGACAGGAAAAGCCATAAGCCAGAAGGGTAGCTCGCGCACTTGTGCCCTTCCTTCAGTAGCGCTGTGGGAGGTCGCCTGGCCGGCTCTCGCTTTTCTAATTACTGCACCGCTCTTCGTTACCTTTACTGGCTGCGAAGTAATGTCTTGTGCTGCATACGAAGCACTGCAAACGTGGGACGGTTGAAAGGGATAGATTTTATTGACCAGAAAGAAGGCGAGATTGCATATATAGCCCGCTGCTCTGCACTTGGTTAAGGGAGATGCAGAGAAACGTGAGAAGAGGAAGAAAGATGACAGGCGGCGATGCAGCGCCGGATAGTGCACCATTACACGGCGGGGCCTAATGGGCGATACGTGGGCGAGTCGAATCAAACTCTATACGCGTAGCTCAGGGGCGTAGCCAAGGGGGGGTTGGGGGGGTTCAAACCCCCTCCCCCCGAAATTTTTCAGTTTTGCTTGCGTATATATACACGCACACATACAAACGCACGCACGAACATACATAAAGTATGGTTGAACCCCCCCCCCCCCGAAAAAAATTTCTGGCTACGCCCCTGGCGTAGCTCGAGTGAATAAGCGCACACTTACACGCTGCGCAATGGCCACGTTCCTCACTCAAGATCACTTCAGCAAGTCCCCCTAGCATAGAAACATGGACTTCGTGTCTAAAACGACTCTTGATTCTCTCCCAGCCATCAAATGGGCGCTTGTGGGAGCATCCTCAATGTGCCTATGGAGCAGCACTGTCCTTGTCCGTATGCGCGATAAGAAAGAAGTATCTTTTAAATCGAAACTTTCTTCGCGAACCCTCCCGCACCGTGTTGCTGGGTCCTGCACTCTTGCCGAATAGATCACACTAAGAAATTACAGCGGGAAACCATGTGTCGATGTATGTTTGACACAGTTAATGTGCAGCATTTAAAAATGCTCATTAGGGATACACGTGTTTGACACGAATGAGGACAAATCCCACTGCACTCCAAAACTCGTCGTTCGTGAAATGTTGCTGAAAGTACTTAGCTGCCCCGACGTTCGATTGAACTGCGGCTCGACGACGCTCCTGTCAGCGTTGTGAAAACGCACCTATAGCGTGTCAACGCGCTAGCCTGCACAAAGAAAAACCTTCAGGAAACCAACAGCATTGCGGAAAACGCACGAATCGTCTGAACGCACTTGCTTGCGCGCAGTACTTTCTGAAACGTGTTCTATGCCACCTTCTGAGACATGCGCCTGCGGCGTATGAATGGTTACGGCAATAAAGAAAAACACGTAAGAATGTTCAAGGGAAATAATCACGTGTGTGCACTTATCAGTTTTAATACGCCAAATACTTAAAAAATGAAAACCCGCGTCGCGGTGGTCTAGTGGTTATAGCGCTCGACTGCTGACCAGAAGGTCGCGGTATCGAATCCCGGCCGCGGTGGCCGCATTTTCAGTGGAGGCGAAAATGCTTGAGGCCCGTTTACTTAGATTTAGGTGCACGTTAAAGAACCCCAGGTGATCGAAATTTCCTGTGTCCTCCACTACGGCGTCACTCATAATCATATCGTGGTTTTGGGACGTCAAATCCCAACAGGTATTATTATTAGACTCAGAAATGAAATTAGCGTCATCGCAGTAGATGGAAAAATAGATGGAAAGATAAATTGATTGTCACATGCTTCATAACGTGCAGTGTAAGAAAAAAAGGGGTGCCAGCGAGGGTCTCGATGCGATGAAAATAAAAAGTTACAGGACGAGTTCGTCGCCGAGATTCGATCAAAGTTTGTCATCGTACGTTGGCACTGCAGTGCGTGTGTACAAGCTCCAGCACTTCGTGTATTTTGATTCAACGCATTTTCTGTGTTGAAAAAAAAAAACATGCTATCTAAGCTTTACCAGGGTGGCTGAAAGGCGCATTCGTCGTGGAAATCTGCAGTGTGCTAATTGCACAGTGTTGTGCCATTTTGCCGGTCTCGCTCACAGAACCTTCGCATACGCCGATTGCCACAGTTAGTGGGATCTACATAATTTTATTTTATTAGTATTATAGGCATTGCTCTAATAAGTTCTCAGCTGCTTGTATACATTTCCTTTCAAATGTGCTAATCTTACCCTCATCTATACGACACAGAGCGCACGGTATCCTTTAGATCTCAACATGAGAAAAAATGGTCATTAAGCGTCCTGTGATAAGTCGGGCGTGGTCGAAACGTAATCCTTGCAGCACATATCTGTATGTGCTGTCTTTCATGTATGTCGCGGTACTTCGCCACCAAATATTTTTCTTCGTTCTTGTTGAAAGAGATGTGTACTATCTACGCTATAGTTCTCCGGTGGTAAACTGCGCCGACGCGAGGCAATAAAAAATCGCTCATGAGGTGTCATAATAGGCAACGCTGAAATATATGCCAGCAAAAAGGCCGTCTTTGAGAACGACAGTTTTTCCGGGTCCTTTATATGAATCCTCGCATGTGAAAGAGCGGAAGGCGTGTGATGTCGTTTGCTGCGGTCTTCGTTCTCATTACGAGTCTCGTCGGCGACCAAATGAGCTGCAGCGATACAAAGCGGTGTTTATGAGTCTGGATGCGAGGCTCGTAGTCCAAGATTCATTTACTAAGATCCGAGACACGAGAAACGCCGTGACGGCACTTCTTGTCGTAGTCAAAAAAAGAAAAAAGAAAAAAAAAAGAGAGAAAACGAGCACGGAATAAAAAGGTGACAATATTCCTCTTCTTTTCCTATACTGTTCTTTTACTCGCGTCTGTATTTGCTAGTTTCCCGTTTGTTCTTGCAGCACTTCCGTTATGACCTGAATCTGCTGCCGACTGCTTGCAGGGCACGGAAGAACTGATGGGATTGTCAAGCCGGTCTTGCCACTCTTTAGCTCGACAATTGATAGCATTAAAAAAAATCATGTTTATCGATTGATATTCGAATGGCCTCGCTTTCTTTAATTTCAGCCGTAAGGCGTAATCTGCGCTATATTATACGTAATTAATATATAACTGACACAGTTTTCTGACATCGAACATCGAGGTGTCTACCTAAGGAGGTGTACACTACAGCAGCAGAGGAAAAGCGATTGATTGATTGATTGATTGATTGATTGATTGATTGATTGATTGATTGATTGATTGATTGATTGATTGATTGATTGATTGATTGATTGATTGATTGATTGATTGATTGATTGAAATCGGGTGGGTGGATGTACGGGTTTAGCTTACGGTGTGGTGCGGAATCACTCAACTGGATACGAAAAAAAATCGATCGCAGACGCTCTGTTCTCTTTTATTAGGTGCCAAAAAGAACGAGAGGTGAGTTCCCGACAGCGGTTCACTCCTCGCGGTCAGAGCCCTTCCTCCTCTTCGTTCGGCGGGGATGGTGCTGGGTGCGGCCGCCACTTTCGGACGGCCGTCGGCGGGTGGACCGAACCCGTTTTCTGGCTCAGTGTGTCAGTAGGCGAGAGAGCGGCAGCCTGACCCTCGGCGTCTGCTCACTCGCCAGTGGCTGCGCGGCCATGAGCAGCGGCAGGCGCATCCGGCCCGAGCGGTCCGCGGGCGCCCAGCGGCGCAACGTGCAGAAGCTCACCTGGCGAGACTCGCACTGGCTCCAGGGCTTCTCCGACGTCGACGATCAGCGTGGTGGCCCGTCGGCCAGCCTGAGCGACATGGGCGGAGGCGCGGCGCTACGCCGCGTGCTGTTGCTCTGCGAGCGGCAGCAGCACCGCGAGGCTGCCGCGCTGCTCTCGCGCCTCGCGCCGGCCGCCTTCCGCGCGCTGGTGGCTGAACTGCCGGTCGAGGTGCTGCTCGAGCAGCTGCCCGCGTCTCTGCCGCCCCTCGAGGCCCTGTACGCGCGCGCCGCCTTCCTGGAGGAACCCGCGACCGCGCTGCAGGCGCTCAAGCCCGACGCCCTCGTGCTCCAGATGGTGCGCCTCTTCGCGCAGCAGCACGACGCCGACCGCGACGGAGCCTCGCCGTGGCTCGGACCACCCCAGATGATCACCTCTTGCAAGAAGCTTCTCAAGGTGCGTCCTGCACCGCCGTGCATGCTGTCGCCGAGGGGCTCAGCACCAACCCGCGCTTTCTCTGGCGCTGGGCCCCCCGCGCTACGCCCACACAGTATACAGTATGCTAGTGTGGACGTACTAAGTGTCCGGTGTCTCAGGGGCCAGGTTATTTACACCTCGTGTGCGAGTGATCAGGATGCGGGATGCGATGCAGAATAGATGTGGGACGTGTTTTTGTGCTAATCTTTATTGACGTTAATCAGCATTCGACGCAAGCGTTATGTACTGTCATAATTCACGCAGTAGCGCAAAGAATCGCATGGACGGTGAAAGAGTACGTAAGACGGGACACTGCGCTGTGTCCCATCTTGAGATTTCGCCGTCCGTGTGATTCTTTGCGCTGCTGCCTGAATTATGTACTCTGTCCTTTTGTGTGTTCCGTCGTTGACGGCACTGCGGCTTGTGCCACAGCAGGTTTAAAACATTGTACTTAAACACTTGATAAACTTATCAGAGAATATGTCGAACACTTATCCCGTGTACGTCAGCTGCTAAAGCGTCTGTAAGTGGGACTGTAAGTGTCTGTAATTCTGGTAAGTGCCAGGAAACTTTCACATTTTGCTGAGAGTCTAACGGATTTCGGTAATGCACTTAGCCAATAACATGGCGTATCGGTGATCCTATACTTAACATTCTTCCTCAATTATTGAGTGCCAAGCTTTCCGCATCATCCGATCAAGCTAAAGCGTCACATCAAATGTCACTACACGAAGTTCGACTGGGTATTGTTCATTTTTACATTCCGAGCGTGGTGTGATTGCGCTACGACCCTCGAGATTTGTTGAATACAAAGGTCCGAAGTAAAGGCAGGAGCGCTTCCGAAGAGTTTTCTGTGGTGCCTTGTACTTAAAGCACTTTACTACCTTTTTTTTATCTTAAAGGAGGACAGGTCACGTTTTAAAACCGTTACATTTGCGTGCAAAGTTAAGGTTATATGCAGTGAAACGTGCATGAGCGAGTGAGCAATTCCTTGGCCCTAAGTATTTTTCCGTTTCAATCAGTGCATTCACCTAAACTTCAAGATATAGCAAACAAAGACCGTAAGTTTGTATAGTTTAGGATTCGACTTTTCAAATTTTTTTTTAGCTGCGCCAAACATCGCAAACTAGACGTTTACGAACCACGCTGACATTATTATTGTCATTAGAGTGCCAAGACTGGCAGCCTCTAGATAAACAGTAATTTGCGCAGTGTAATGCACAATTACCAAGTTACGTTAAATAACTGTTTAATTCTTAATCTAAGCTGGCTTAAGCAAATGAGCAGCTTGGAGCGCTTATAGCCAGTCTTCGAAATGATCTAGCTGAGGGGGAGAAATCCATAATCAAAACGTTTTCTTGGGCCAGTTGGTTCATGACTTCAGTAGGAAAATTGTAGCGCAAAACAACACATGGACCGACAAAGCGCCAGTCCCGTGTTCTTTGTCGGTCCTTGTGTTGTTTTGTGCTACAATTTTCCTACAGAAATCTATAGTGAAGTTCTCGTACGGGCGACGCAAACAGATAATTCACATTCGAAGAAAGCGTAACTTTCGCGGAAAGAACTCCCCTATAACGTCACTATTGCCGCCTTGGAACCTTGCCGTGACAACTCTCCTGAGGTGGTGCACTGCGGCTTACTTCAGCGTGAGCGGTCTTGGTGCCGGTATAGCGCACTAAATCTGCATCGTCATTCCGTCATGTGTTTCACCTGCGCCGCACCATGTTTACCGTGGCGGTTGTTCGAAAGCATTGAACTTGCCGTCGCCAAAAAGAACAGAAAAAAAAACACAAAAAACGGTGCTTTGCGGGGCTGCGTTAATGGCAACGTGACGAAAGGCTGACTGATAAGGTTGACTTTATAGGCGCCCTTTTTTCGCGTTAATTTCGTTTTCCGAGAGCCTTTTTTTTTTACATGATGTAAGGAGATGTTGGCGCTCAAATAAGGCGCCGGTTACTCCTTAGCTCTTAGACGTGTCGAATATAGAGCATATAGGGTCCAAAGTTTCCGAACATAACGAATCCGCAACACGTACAATATACGACTTGAAAAATGTGAAACATTCGCCTTACCAGAAAAGAAATTCGTAGGCTTTTCGCCTATTTCTTGTACAGGGTCGACCACATCTAAGCTGAACACCTCATTAGTATTCAAGACCTCATTGAAGCTGTTGTTTAATACATAATTCGGAAAATCATTACGGTGTTTGTCGACACCATGATTAGACGTTCTATAACGGGCATTGCACTCGTGAAGTATAAGAAACGTTCTAGTTTTATCGGTTTGAATACTAATGAGGTGTTCAGCTTAGATGTGGTCGACCCTGTACACCATCCTAGTTTCTTCTTTTTAACACACTGGCGTATACATCAGTAAGCCACACAACGGTAAGATTACGTAAAAGATGTTTGTGAGGACAGTACCAGTGCTCGTATAAGTAAAGGATCTTTCGATCTATGGCACTCACGTCACAGCCCGGAGTTATTTGCCATCATGATGAACCCCACCCGGGCAGTGAACGTGCGGATGCGTTTCTGCGATCGCTCTAGCCATGGTGGTGTGCGCTGTGGTTCTGTAGTTCTCGAACCTCAGTAGAACGACGGAGAGACAGGAGTCGGTGAACACAAATCTCTTCCGCCTACCAAAGGTCGTGCACAATCAGCGCGACAGCACGAAGACGCTAAGCGCGAAGCGGCTCACTTTGTGGCTGACACGTATCAAGCGCACCGATCTCCGACCGGGCCGATATCCGAGCGTGCGGCTTTCACTTCGTATCACGCGAGCTCGAAAACATTTTTTTAATGATTAAAATGCTGGGACTCGACGAAAGAAGGGCACAAATCGCATTCGTAGGCAGGCCATCTGAGCAGCATTGGGACGATACGAATACCGATTCGGCGCCGACGCTTCTGCTGGGATACAGCGCGCGTCATAAATGCCCTGCGCGCTACGATCGCGTGAAAAGACTGCGCCTGCAGAAAGCCGCGGTTCATGGAGCGGCAGTCACGGAGTTTAAATTGTCACCGGGAGTGGCGACTCAGTGGCAGACCAGCCTTCCAAAGTCGCACGAAAAAAAAAAAAAGAGCCTGGTTTTTAGCTTTCGCAAGGGACTTCAACGCTTTCATCTCCTGCGGGGTCACGAACACCTAGAGTACGCGGTAGTTGAAAATGTCCCGTGCGCCACTTGAGGTAGAGCATTCACGTTGGACGTGTCGGCGCCCGGTCGCAGCATGCATACGGGTCCACACCGTAACGCATATGCACATGCTATTCGCATCGAGAGCGCACTGATATTACTTAGCGTAATATGCCGTTTTGAGCGGGCGACATTGCGCCCAGAGAGTCACGAAAACTCCACAAACACTTCAAGCTAATCAATATGTGAGTGGCACTGTACAGAACGAAGCAAAACAAAGCAACAGCTGTTTCACCATTGTGGCCATCGCTTCGACGGAGGCACGTCGTGAGGTCACGTGCGAGCCTTGTATGGGCGCTGTGTGAAGGCTCTAGTCGAAACTAACGAGATGACGTAGTTGTATAATGACAAGTGCTTCTGTTTGTGTGATGGTCATTTCGGCATTGTATTGTGCGCCGTGCCTACATCGTCTTGGTTCTGGCTGCAAAAGCCGTTTCTTTGCACTCTATAAACGACGTGATAGGCTGTTTCTATAGTCGGTGAAATCAGGCATTACACACAATTGAACAATTTCATAGCAGTGTGCAGGTCACGGGATGATACAACAGTAATAGAAGCAGGGATTCTGGACTATTTGTGAGCAAATTACATTAACTTTGCGCAAAAAAAAACAAAAAAAACGTACCCGCTCTGGTATACGTTTGCCAAAGTGAACGGGTGATAGTTCCCGTGATGAGCCCTATCGCAGTTTACTGCTATATCGTCGTGCTCCAATCAGCTGGCCGCTTATCTACCAATATCAACGACTGAAAGTCAGGCTAGTTGGTGGACATAAAAGCTCGGCTTCCAGACACAGACAAAAGTGTAGCGTCAATGTTTCGATCCTTATTTGAGGCTCCCCATTACTTGCTTCCTTCACTTTTACTCATTATTCTTTGTCGAACACGTGCTAATCAGTCATCTTCACTCATGGACACTATATATGACACACCTGCTGTCGTCAACTTTTGTGTAAACGCGTTAGATATGCAACTCAGTGTCGCATACTTCGCCCGTTCATACAGAAAGCTGATAAAATAAAGGCGTGATTAGACTATTAGCATATTGATTGGGCTTACGAAGCAACGTCGTGGTTATCTTATGTAGCGATCGGTCATGCGCCGCGCTAAGGTCGTCCCCACCTCCCCCTTTTTTTCGCAGCGCAACTTTTCAATTTCTTTCAATCCGTAACAACGCACTAAAGCATGTAAGAAATGCCTGCAATAACAACGCCACTCTGCGTCTATCACAGCAGCTAGCTCCACGCATCACTGGAGCCGTTTTTCCGTACGAATGACGTCACATGCCGCGTAGCGCATGCGCTCATGTTACCCGTTGCGCTTGCATGCGCTCCTGTGTTGACCGCCTGTTATTCCTGTCGTCCTGGAGGTCGGCAGCCAAAGAATCCGCGACGTGACACCGCCGGCACGCGTGATTTTCGGGCTGCACGGGGACGCCAGCTGAGAGGTCGCCCTTCGTTCGACAAAAACCGGGCACGCTCGCCGCACGAACATCTCGCGTGACTCGCGCGACGTTTACAACGTCAGAGGGACCACGGTCGCCGCACGTGTTCTTGTGCGTGCAACTCGCCCTCGGCATTAGGTGGCGTGGCAATACGACCCTTTTGCATCTAATTATACCTTGTAAGCAAACTAACCGGCAGTGGCGGTTTTAAAGAAGGCTTATTGTGCGATGCAGACCTATACGAGCGTTCGTGAAACACGGCTCCTCCACGTTAACGAACGCTGCGCGGAAAAGCCTCCTTCCGGCGGGTTTCTTCACTCTTCGGGCGAGAGTACGCGTGACCGAGACCGATACAACAGAATTGGTAGGCGTTGATATTCAATAAGTAACTATATGGTGGTATATAAAAAGCGGAACCAAACCTGATTGTCACTAACTCATCACATTCAAGCTGCTTGCGGTGAAGAGCTCAGAAACTTAACGGCACAATGTGCGCTGCGCGTAAAGTATGTTGAGTGTTACTTATGGTGACTGTAGTACGTAGTGAAAGGTGTGGACGGTTAACAAACGGGACTCACTCAATACGCAGTAAGTGGAGCGTGCGCAAAGCGGTCACGTGATTTCGGAAGTCACCAGAAGTACGAAGGCGATGGTCAGAAGTGCAGTGTTAATTAAAGCAATAACAAAGTTTGTGAAATACCACATGCAGTCAAAGAAAGAAAGAATAGAACAGAATTTTAAGCACCATCATCGTCGTCAGCCTATCTTATGTCCACTGAAGGAAGAAGGCCTCTCCGCAATGATCGCCAACTCACTCTGCCCTGCGCGAGAAGATTCCATTTTATGCCTGCAGATTTCTTAATTTCGTCGCTTCACCTAATCCTTTGCCATCCGCAGATGCGCTTTCCATTCTTGGTACCCATTTCGACGCCCTAATTGACACCGGTATCTGACCTTCTCGTTACGTGCTCTGCCCAGGTCCGTTTTTTTTCTCTTATTATCTACTGGGACATCACTACCCCTGTTTGTTCTCTGATCCACTCTGCTGTCTTTCTGCCTGTTAGAAGTAAGCATAAGTTTTCATTTATTGCGTGATTACAGCCACACCACCCTGGAAGGGGCAGCCCCTCAGGATGTATCTCGCGATTTGAGAAGAAACCGCCGTGGCAGCTTATACAGCAGGCAGTGCGTTGCACTGCTCAACTAGTAGGCGCGAGATCCATTCAGGGCCAAGGCGGCCGCATATCGACGGGGACAAAGTGCAAGAACATCGATGCTCCTATATTATTGCGATGATAGCAATTATATGGACAACCTCGGCGGATTTTTGCCGTCGCCGTCCTGGATATATATATATATATATATATATATATATATATATATATATATATATATATATATATATATATATATATATATATAAAGGCAAAAATAAAGAAGAAAAACATTCTGAAGTACCCGACCGGGGATTCGAAACAGCGACCACTCGCTCCCCAGAGCGCTGCATCAGACAACTCAACCACATGCCACGTATGCGCCGGCGAAATAACGGCGAGCTATTTATATTCACCAGGGGAGCTTGAGCATGTTTTCTATCACGCAAAGCTCCTATATTTTCTTTCAATTTGAAAACTGCCCTTGAGACACGCACGACAAAGTGGCTCCTTTATGTACCCACTCGTGATGTGGAACGAAAAAAAAAAAAGAAAGAACACCGGGCACACCTTGCGTCAGACGCCCCCGTGTGGCAGGAGGGGCAGAGGGGTCACTTCGCGCGCCACAGTTTAAAAGAAAAAGAAATATCTAAGGGCGTCTGATTCTCCATTCTCGACACGCAGTCTTGGTCAATCCCCCAGAGTGGGTATGTGCCATAATTCTGAGGAAAGAAACAAACAAAGATTGTTGACACTTGCAGAGCGTTGCTCAAGCACAAAGATGTAACGACTGTGACGGTTGTTAGTTCAGGCTTGTCCTGTGTACCTGTGCGTTCATTTCGGGCGTCCTTCTTTGTGCTTCTGCGGCGCGCCACAAGTATCCAGCTGCTTGTCGTTCTCCGAGTGATATTCCAATTTCTTGCTGTCGCATTCATTGCTTCGCCCTTGCGGTGAAACTGTGACTTTTTTTAGATCCACATTAAATAACTCCAGGCGATCAAATATTAATCCGCAGTCCATCACTACGGAGTGTCTCATAAACACAGCGTGGCTTTGGCACGTATAAAGCAGAAGAATTTAATTGTACATCTGGGAAGACCACCGTCAGTCTAATACATCACACGGCACTCTATGAATAAGCATATTTCTCTCGAGCAAAATTGTTCGCGCGAGTCTTCTCGCGTGAAAAACAAACTCGGTGGTACTAGATCGCGTATGCGCTAGAAGCTGCTCTAGCCAATTCAAACACACTTGCTGACAATGTCCGGTGCGCCGTGACGACATGGCATCCACGTTCTATGTTCCTGTTCGGTTCATCGTTCGTCAGAGCCGCCCGCACATGTCCTCCTAAGCGCGCTGAACACTGCAGGAAAGGCTATCTTCCGCGCGCAGCTCTGTAACACGAACTGTTAGCGCGTGACTCGTGTGTTCCTTTATATATAACCGCCAGCCTGGCACGACTACTGATCAAATGAGTTCAGAGTTTTCTCTTTAGCTGGTGTTATCAATACCGGCACGCACTTAAAGGCCACTATAAGATCCGGCAGTCAGATGTTGCGTCGTTTATGTCAGACGTTGAAGGTACCGTGAAAGGATGGCGCACGATAAGGCAAGAAAAAGAAAGGTCCACGACGGCTGCGTGCGTGACTTGCGCCCCGTCGAGCTACACTGGGGCCTCGAGGTGCAGCTCGTGGCGGCGACTCGAATCTCAACGCAGCTTAACGTTGCGCCGGCGTGCGCAGCCCTACGCGAAAGTTGCACGCTTGTACGTTCTGCGTGAGAGGCGAAGCTCTGTGTCTCTCGACGTCAGTGTCGTTTTCTCGGCTACGACTCGAATGTCAGTGTCGCGAACTTGCTTTCTTTTGTCTCCTTCGTGACGCCGTTTCAGCATTACTTAAAGTGTAAATCGGGCGTACCGTTGAGAATGACATTCACGGTTACTTTTTACCAGAAACAATGTAGGTGAAGAAAAAGAAGCGACGCCGGCTGAGGTTCTCCAAAAGCGCTCGGTGGAGTTTTAGGCCACGCGTTTCAAGCTAGCCCTCGTCAAATTTTTTATACGCCTTGCTCAATTTATTCAAATGTGCGCCGGTGACCATCGCTGCCGATGCTCACCGTATATATATATATATATATATATATATATATATATATATATATATATATATATATATATATATATATATATATATATATATATATATATATATATATATATATATATGACTCACAATTCATGCTACACGTGCTCTTATATCAAGATACGCAATTTCAGCGAGCGGACGTTCGCGTAATATTTTCTGCACCTCGCAACCTCGGGGAACTTCGTCACATCGTCGGCGAAAGTGGTTTTCCGATCTAAGGAAAAAAAAGCGTGACGTTAGATTTGCACATTGTTTGTGCTGTGTGTTTCCGTTCTCATGCGGCAAGTATTCTGTTGGTCAAACGAGATTACGCGAGCACAGCTACAATGTAAAAAACAAACTATCAGTGGAGGTGTTCTGGCTTCTCACTGGCTTGGTTCCATTCCAAATCTGAGCAGGTACATGGTCATTGGCGTGATCGAAATCAGCTCACACGTAAAATAAGCGGGGCTGAAGCAATATCATAACTGGGACACATGTGTGTAAGATCGCTGTATATGTTTGTCCGGATAGGGGATGACGTATTATGGTTTAGGAGCAGGTGCAAGGTGAGTTGTGTCATTCAATGTGTGCGAATGAACCAAATAGAAGGTCACGGAAAAATTCGGCAGACCCCACGCGTTGTGGAAATCGGTTTCATGCGAAGCAGTCAGCGAGTACTTCTATGCTGTATTTTATGTCCTTGAGCCAACCGTTACGAGGTGGACAGACGTGTTTTTGTAAGTGTAGTAGCTCTGTGCACCTCATGGGCTTAGCAGGCAAGTCGACAACACTGGCGTTTAAAGGGTAACTTATGGTGCGACGTAACGTCAGCCTTCACGTTAGAGTGCATACGTCAGTATATTATCGAAACTAAGTGCACTTTACGGTGCAATCTATGTGAATATCATACGTAACTTTCGTTAACGTATTCCTCCGGGGTCGAGCAATGTTTCACTATAGCTTGCTGAATCATACGAAGACAATTGTAATGTTTATTAGACTGATATAAAAGCGGAGCCAACACTGGAACCACAGACGTTAATCTCATATGACGTCTGTATCGTAGGAGTACACATGTAGTGTTTATTGCTTTTTCTGTAAAATTTGATAGTCAGCACCACAACCACAATTGACGTTGCACCGGCATTACGCCTGCGTAGGCTGTTTTTCCAAACCAGTTTATAGACCTGGCCTGGCTCTGCTGTAGAATACCTGATTGCCACGCAGAATGCTTGGGTTGGATTCCTGCTGGGATCCTAATTTTTATTCTTTACATTCGTCGGGTCAGCGCTGCCGATGTCGGTTTTTCTGAACGCTCTCTTATTTCAATTACCAATGTCTGTTCTCGGCGTTCCTGGGTGGGTAGATATAAACTGTAAATCACCTGTGGTGCATACCCGTACACAGCGGCCCGTGGTAAACGGGTATGTGCCACGCGTGTCTGGAGGAAAGGGTTTGACGACGTAAGCGACAGGATTTTCACGTTATTCATGTCATCACCCGGCAGTCATATTCGTCAAATCCTCTTACCCTTCCATGCCACTTTTGGTCTACGCCAGTTAAGGGGGCGATCACGAGACCCAGACGTAGGCGGCAGATATATCTATACGTAGATAGAAACGCTCAAACGGCCAAATGTTCGCTAAGAAATGCTTCGCATTTAATAAACAGCTGGAATTTTAGCGCCCTCTTGTATCTTCGTGTGTGTCGTGTTTCTTTTTTGTTTTGTTTTTGCTCTTTTTCCTTATGTCTCGCTCAAATTCATTCTGCGACATGCATAAATATTCAGGTTCGCTAGCGGAAAGATAGCATATTTACATATTTGGTACTTCCGCTAAATTTCACGTTCGACACCTGGTGTTCGTGGAATTGATATCTCCCCCCTCCCTCCTCCGCTTCATTTCGCTGTTTCACTAAGTCCAAGGCTGGTCTTATTAGGCAGTAGGTTGTGCCAACTAAAATAATTAACATTTTGAGGTACAGAAAAAACAGCTTTTCTTTCCTTCGCGATATTCATAATGAAAGAAAACGAGGCCGCTGCAGCATACGTTGAGCTGAAGGAGCTTGAGCTCGGCGGCAGGACGGGCACGCTGACACAAGTGGCACTCGCGAAAGCGTGCGCTCGCTCACGCCGGTCATTATACTCCCCGTGAATGTACGGCCTCGTTTGTATTGCGCGGCGATGATGGTTGAGTGGTGCTCTGGTGCTCGTGTGTATCACCGTTTCTCCTGGGGACTCATGATGCCGTACGCCGTGACTTCCGCGCTCGGGAGGCACCGACGACGAAGCACGCGCGGCCACCTGCGGCTGCGGGGTCGAGGCGCGGTTGTCTTCCGCGATCCGTTGCACCTTTCGGCTCCAGTTGGCACAGCGACGCCACGGGCGACTGTTTGCCATGCAGCGCGCGCTGCCACTCGCGTCGAAGGTCGCGGCCGCGGTGCTTCGCCCGATGACCCCGCCTCGAGACGTCCGAGAAGTGTCGGTCCAAGCGACACACTTCGTATGCAGTTGGCGACGAGCACGCAGTGGCTGTACTGTTTGGTGTCTCGCGGTATTTTCTGAAGTGGCTCTCCTTTTTTTTCGTTCTTTCTTTTTCTCGATCCTTGCGGGTTGGTTAGGAGCTGTTCTGGTCGACAAAGGCGATTAATTTTCATTCGGAGAGGAAAATTTTCTTATTCGCGAAAGAGTAGCGGTCGGGGTCGGAAAATCGACTGGAATACGCTGCTTTATATTCAGCCGCTGTCGGTACAGAATACTCTCGAAATGTAGAGGAAACACACTATAACAAAATTGCGAATAAAAAGCCGTGTCGACAATAGCGTCTGTAGTTCACCAACATGACAAGTTCCCTCTGTTCTTTCTCTTTTTTTTTAAGCTTCTGTTGTGGTTGAATCGGCGAGCAAGTAACTAACTCTTAATTGTACACGAGTGTTATTGGCTCGTCGTAGAAAATGCTGAATTAGTGGCATTCACCCGTAGGAGACCCGCAAATGCTGATTTTTGCAGCCATGAATAAGATGTCTGGACGAGGGCCCCGCACGTTGTCCGTCATGTTGCCGTGCCGTAGCGTCGCTCCGAAAGTAGTTCGCTCGAGTGTCGTGCATCAACTACAGTGGATGCGACGGCCGTGTCCGGTAATCAGGCACATTTTATACACGTACGAAACAGCCGCAGTCAGGCATTAGTCCCCCTAAGCCATCTTCATGCCTTGTATGCGGCGTCCAGTTTTCGAAGTGGACGCAAAGACGGAACGGGCAAAATGGAGACGTTATGTTTCCTCGGAGTCTCCTTAGTGGGTTACGCATACTATATACATGTATATATAGAGAGCCGCTCTATACACAGTGGTGTCTCGGTAGCGGCGCCCTCGTAATTAGAGCAGCGACGGCAATGAGCGGTGAGTGATCGCCTGCTGTATGCGGGTCTGCGCGGCCGATCATTAATCGGCGCGCTTCGAAGTGGCCCCATTCACGGCGCAACGCGCTGCATCTGCGCCTCGGGGCTCCGTTCTGTGCGGGAGATGCGAGTGTCAGTTGCATACACGCGCTGCAGCGCCATATAGCCACGCGCTCGGTGCAGGAAAAAAAGAGAAGCGCCTGGACGCGCCTCTGTGCGCCCGATATCGATATCGAGGTGTTGCCGGGCGGAAAATAAAAGGAAGGGGAAAACAAAAGGGGGCTGCCTGCAACAGTCTCGCGCGCTTCCTCGATTCCGGCGCGGGGCCCCGGCGGCGGATTTCCTCGTTCCCCTTTGTTTCGAGCTCGCGCCTCACTGCGGTGCGAGCGTGTCCAAATTTAGTCACGTGCGTCGCGCATATACATATCGCATGAACCGCATCCAGGTACATACACTCATGACGCTTCGCGTCATTACGCGAGGGCGGCGCCGCATAGAGCCGCTATGGGTGTCCTGCCCAAGTCGTCGCGTAATTAGGCGCCGCGATTTGAATGCCGAGAAGGGAGCGTCCACCGCGGCGTGCTCCCGCGATTGCCAGTCTCGGCGCTTGCGAGCCGAACGGACAAACAGTGGCGCTGAGAAACTCGATGAGCGGCGCGGCTGGCCGATAGTTCACGGTCTAGTTAACCGTTGCTTGCGAAACGTTAAGGGCGCGGAAGGGTGGTGCTATACTTAAGGCCGCGACTCGACTGGCACTGTGAACGCAGCAATGCGCGCGACCGTCAGGCGTGTCTATAATCGCTTGTCTGTATATCGCTGACGGGCATCGCGTGCAAACTCTGTAGCCACCGAATCATATCACTGACATCAGCGGGAATTTCCGCCACCGGCGCGAGCGGATGCTTGCTCCATATAGCGCCCCAAGAGAAAGACGGGTGGGGTATGCCGGTAGATGAGGATGTGAATATACGGTCCGATTTTTCGTTCGCGTCCTCGAATGAAATTGCATTCACGTCAGAATGCATGTCCCTGTAGTAAGGATAATGTTGAAGAAATTGTTTTCGTAATGTCGTCTTCAACACACACACACACACACACACACACACACACACACACACACACACACACACACACACACACACACACACACACACACACACACACACACACACACACACACACACACACACACACACACACACACTTTCACACACATATGTATGTATGTATGTATGTATGTATGTATGTATGTATGTATGTATGTATGTGCTAGTCACGCTCCGCCACGCAAATCCATTCAATAACGCTGTTTTTTAACGGCTTTCCAATACCGCCTTAAGCTGAATATGCGACCAAACTGCCAAGCATTTATTTAAGCGCGCAGCTTCGAAATACTTCTTGAAGTGACAGGTGAGTTGGTTGTTATTCTGGCAAATATAATTGTAATAGTAAGATCTGGGGTTTTACGCGTGCCAAAACCAGAGCACGCATCTGCAACGCAGCGAGCGCGCGGAGCGTCGGCGTCGCGAGGCGAGAGAGGGGGGGGGGGGGCTTAACCGATCGGCGCTCGCCCGTTGCCGATCCATCTCGCCCGTTGCCGATCGGGCGAGGTGACTACATACTACTACTACAGAGGAGGGAACGACCCACACCCTAAGGAGCTTCGCCCCTAAAACTTATAGGACACTTGAACTTCGCCTTCAAGAGCGAACGCGATAGCGTATTCGGGCCCCGTGTGCATCGCCTTCTCAATTGCTAGCCTAGCTTCGGTTCTCGGTGCATGCCTCAGCCGTGCCGCAAGGAAACGAACGTCTGCGCGCGTAACATTGGCCATTTCAAACTATACTAGAATGCCTACTGCAAGTACAGTTGCGCAGTGCCCCCCTATACCCCATAATTTTTCCTTTGCAAGTCAGCGAAGAGACCACTACGCGTCCGTAAGGCAACACACGAACCTACGCAGCTGCTCACTTTGTTGATGTTTTTGCTGCTGCTGATGATTAAATATGTCCGAGCGCTTTGTAACGGGTGGGCCTTCAAAACACCCACTCGTTGCGCTATTCACATGTTTTGACGCCTGGCGCGATTGTGCGCTTCTCCCACGCAATATTACATGATTTAAGAAGAGTGCTCCAACTACATGGCATTCATATAGTGTTTTCTTCCGAAGCAGTTTCAAGCGATGTCGTGGCTCTAGGGCAAAACACCTCCTTGCCACGCAGAAGGCCTGCGTTCGATTCTCACTCGAACCGAAGATTTTTATTATTTATTTTATTTACAACTTTCTCGATTTTTCGATCACGGACAACGCTGATTTTTCGCTGACAACCAACGACGCCGACACCGATACCGGAATGTCTGCAAAACGAGGTCTTTAACGCTATCACGTTAAAACAAATGGCGACATTTTGAATACATGCTCATAAAATATCGACCTTGTAATCCAAATAGCACACTGTATATATGAGCAGCGAGTAATGGGAAGTATAATAATAACATTAATAATAATAATAATAATAATAATAATAATAATAATAATAATAATAATAATAATAATAATAATAATAATAATAATAATAATAATAATAATAATAATAATAATAATAATAATAATAATAATAATAATAATAATAATAATAATAATGAAAGATCGCGACTCAAAAATTAAAAAAAAATAAACGCTCAGTTATGCACTTTGGGAGAAACAATTTTCGGGATTCATTAGAGCCAGAAAACACCTAATTAACGAAAAACCCTGTTAATCAATTATTTCGCTTGCGTCAGCTCTAGTTTGAGCAAATTTGTCCTGTCGTTTTGTCTCCTATCGTCGTCTTCATAGCGAGTAAAAAAAAAAAAAACTCAGACGCTAACGCTAGAAGAAAACATAAGCACAGCCTTTCTACGAAAAGAAAGGCCTTAATCTCAATCTTGCGCATCAGTGTTTTTTCGAAATTTGTATGTGAACTCCAGCCAAGAATCGTGCGTTAGCTTCATTAAAAGCGACTCGCACGTGGAGATAAAAAAAACCTTTACTCGGCGCCAGATAGACGCGTAGACAAACAATAACGATAGCGTGTACTCCGAAAGGGGTGTGAAGTCATTCATGCGCATGCCTTTACGCGCTTGCGGCTCATGTGAGTGGTGAATGAGCTGACGGAGAAAGCACGCGCCGGCTTGTAACCTGATCGCCCACCGGTTCACGCGGTACGCGATGCATGACTCTTATCACAGCATTCTGCAGGCCAAACGCTTCCTGTGAAAGCAGAAACGATTGTTTTGATTTAAGTACTCCAGGCGATAAAGGAAGCAAGCACCACGGACAACAGAGCCAAATGTAAAGTGTAAAGGTCGCCGACGCCTTCTCGGTTTTTCTTAATGAATCGCAGTTTGCGATACATACATACATACATACATACATACATACATACATACATACATACATACATACATACATACATACATACATACATACATACATACATACATACATACATACATACATACATACCACTCGCTTATACAGCACAAAACTCCCGCAGTAATACTTGCAATGTGAATCTCTAACATGCGGATAATGCTTGGATAATGCTATCGTTACGAAAGATAGGAAGACAGTCATGGCTTGTTCGCGCGGCCAGGAACTGGACGATTTTGAAACGGGAAAAGACACACACAGGGTGAAGCGCGTAATGTCAGCAATAGAATGGAGGATGACGCGCTTCACCCTGTGTGTGTGTCTTTTTCCGTTTCAAAATCGTCCAGTTCCCGCCAGCGCGAACAAGCCATGTATTCGAACCAACTAGCCCCCATAGCAGCTTTAGAGACAGTCAACCACAATAAAACAAAGTTTAATATAATAGCTTAATGTACGCGTCTACTTCATATCAGGACAAAGATAGGTGGCTTGCAGAAGCTGCATACCAGAGGAGCGTATCACGGTGGTTCTGGAGTACCAAGCTGAAACAGAGACACCTTATGTGCTACTTGGAGCATGTCGCCTCATTTGCACAAAAAATTACAAGAGGACTGTGCAGATGGCAAGTTTGTTTAGCTTAACCACTGTTAATGCACACGAAAGAAGTTGGAACGCGGCTGGAAATCAGCGTTTTGTATACAGCACTTTATTCGTTTACATGTTCCTCGCTGATTAAAATCCGTGCGAGTGATAACGTGAATTGCGCAGCGGATTTTGACCGGAAGTTTCTGCATACGCAAACGCTCCTTCAATGAAGTGCAACCAAATCATTCTGCTATATATTTTGGCCATAGTCTATTTATATTCGTAGTTGTTAAATGTGCGCGGTAATGCCTCCGTCATATTTCGCAACGATATCGAGTCTCGTAGAAAGCACGGGTTTCAACTTAAAAAAAAAAAGGAGAGTTAGACGTGACGACATGCCGTCAATTTTTAGCGAGGAATGTCAGCAATAGAACGACGGCTGGAACGCGCGTGTTCGGACAACGTTGATTCTACGTTTTTTTCCCAGGGTCGGGGAGCACACAAGAACGGAAAATGTGTGCGCATTCGCTTGTACGTAAGTGGGAAGTGAAGTTACTTAGTTCACTTGCCCGCAAGCGTACGAGTGACAAGGTGGGTTACGTCGACATTATTGTCAGCTCCCTTTTCACGCTTCCCTATGTATCGCCAATTTTCTCGCGTACCGCGTTGCTCAAGAGAGAGAGAGAAGTGGTCTAGCGCTGAGTAATCATACAGACCCAAAAACAGCACATGCATGACAATTACGCGCTCATATATGGGGCTAGTCAAAAAGTCGCAGCTTTCGCAAGAAGCGCCTTTGCGGTCGCGTGGGGTGATCATGATGTCACAACAGGCGGTGTTAGTCTGGCAGAGCTCGTTGTCGATTGCGCCACCTGGGCGTCCCTTTCAACGTCACGTGTTTCACCACTTATGACTTAATCCATGGCTGTCGCGAAAAGGTCAGATAAATGCGCTGTGCTTCCGTGTGCGTTATCCACCGGACTTCTGGGAATACTATCTGTTCAAACGCGCTCGTGATTGAGCCCTCTTTTTCTCACGTTGTTCAGACGCCCCCTGCTTTAAGGACAGAAGCGCTTGCATGGCCAGGTCAAGTGCCTCCACTTGATTGCACTCCATGCACGATGGAGTAGTTTCACCCTTTACTACGAGCTTCCGTGCAGGCCGATCCTGTTCTTGCTCTCTAAGGGAGCGGATAAGGCGCTAGCAGCATACTTCTTCAAGTCCGAGAAGGTCCATGAAGTTAACTCATCTCCAAGCTCGCGCTAACTACATGATGTCATATGTTACTGCTGTTTATAGATATACAGCGGCGTCCGTCGCGGTGGTACAGTGGTTACGGTGCTCCGCTGTTGACCCGCAGGTCGCGGGTTCGATCCCGACTGCGGCGGTCGCATTTCGATGGAGGCGAAATGCTAGGGGTCCGTGTGCTGTGCGATGTCAGTGCACGTTAAAAAAAACAACCGGATATTTCCGGAGCCTTCCACTACGACGTGTCTCATGATCATTTTGTTACGGTATGAGCCGGGTTCCGTAGTAATATTTTGGTTTTGACGCGTAAAACCCCAGACATACATGCACATATACAGCGGCTGCTGTCCGGCTGTACGCTGGAGTGATATTTTTTTCTTTTTCTTTTTGCCCAAGCGGCTGTTGTTAAGTGCTTACTGGTGGGCGCAATCAAACGTTAGTAAGCGCTGTCGGATGTGTGATACATGCCCGCTAATCAGCGATAACTGGACTCTTGTTTGCATATAGTCGTCATGCCCTTTATCCCTGAACCAGGTCAGACTGACTGTCGCGCCATGCGTAAGAAAATCGCAGCGAGTGGTCCACTTCGGTACGTTGGCGTTCGCTGTCGAGCTCACTCTTACTTGGTGCGAAACAAGGGGTGCATGCGCGTTATACCGGAGACAAAGGCCTGCGTCGCGCAGGCTGGTGATTCATCTAAGCGAGCAGTAATCACTGCGACCTCCAGCTCTCGGCTCATCTATAGTCGCTGACAAACAAACGTGACTGATAAGATCGGGCTTGGGAATTCCTGTGGCGATTGTTCTAAAGCGCGTGCCATCAGTAAGCCCACCTGGCTGTGATAAATGCTTTGCGAACGTCTTGCGTGACTCTGAAAGGGTCTTATCCAATTCGACCGAAGAGCGCGAGCCAGCGCGTTCTCACATTTTAGCTGCAGACGAGACAGTATTCGCGTGTCGGTGTTCGGCTGTGAATTGTGATGTTGTACACGCGCGACATAGCGTGTACAACATCAGTTGTCGTCTATCTAAGCATACACGCATTATGACGCGTTCTCAAACGGTGCCGCACATGACGCGCTCAAGCTAGGTGTCTGGTTGCTTCTCGCGTGACTTCTGCGACAACTTCAAGACTCTTCCGGGCACATTCCAGTTCTCCTCGGAGGCGGCTACTTCGGTGCCTTCGTTATGTTATACTATAGTGAGGGTCCTGCATGTTCAGTACATTCGACCACCTGTCCAATAACATACGGTTGGACGTGGCGAACCCTTACCTCCTCTATATTCCTTCTAATATGAAGTGGTAACTGCTTTTAACGTATTTTGGACGTATTTTGGGTGTTATGTCATCCTGCGTCAACGCGTCAACTTGCAATTTACGCGCCCTTACACCCAATGCTGGTTTGCAGAACCCTGCAAACAAAGTTTGTTTCGGTCTCAACAATGTAAACGGCATCTTTCGTCAAAGCGACACAGTTCCTCCACACGAGAAGTGAACGAAGGACGAGTTGGTTTTAAAAAAAAGGAAGGGGAAGGGGGTTAGAAAACAGCCTACACGTTGGAAAGAAGGAAAGACACAGGACACAAGCAATCACTAAAAATTACTTTATTAAAGTCGACATGAATATTTAAGCGTTAAAAGCAGACCAGCCTGAACGTAAGTCCGTGATCTGTTCATATCAGTCAAAAAAATAAAACCGAAAATACACGTATATATTGGCTGTAACCGTACTATATGCTTCCCTCGATCCACCCCCAACCCCACCTTTATTATTATTTTTTTTTCGCTGAAAACATAGCCTCCGCTTCCGCAAGCAAACATTCCAATGTGGAAAGCCTCTACGCAAGCATATTGTTGACCTTTTTTGCAGCCGCAAAGAACAGTATTCGCATTGAAACCTGGACCAAATCCACAACGCTTTCTCTCGTGAGCGTTTCCCAGCGGTCGACCGACTTCCCTCATTATATCTCCGACTTCACAACTGGCTATAGAATAATAATAATAATAATAATATCTGGGGTTTAACGTCCCAAAACCACGATATTATTATGAGAGACGCCGTAGTGGAGGGCTCCGGAAATTTCGACCACCTGGGGTTCTTTAACGTGCACCTAAATCTAAGTGCACGGGCCTCAAACGTTTCCGCCTCCATCGAAAATGTAGCCGCCGCGGCCGGGATTCGTTCCCGCGAACTTCGGGTCAGCAGTCGAGCGCCATAACCACCGTGGCGGGGCTGGCTATAGGATCCACTGCTACGAACAGTCCCATCATGATAACATTTTAGTGAATACAAGACATCGCTGCTGAAAAAGAAAAGAAAAGAAAATTTCGACTACAGCTGCGAGCTCTTTTGTTTCGCCAACCTCGCGTCGCGTCCCTTTCTTTTACATGTCGTCCAAATTTTTGCGCCGGTCTTTCAACCTCGCCGAGCACCTTGGTTCTTTGTCCGAAACAACGCTGCTACCGGACCAGCAACAAATATGCTGCACTGCACCTAACTGCGGACACATGGCGCTGGGCATGAAGGCCCGGTCAAAAACAAGGGAGGACACGCTCACGCTAGATGCTTATCGTGAGAACTTCTGTTCTTGAAGCGGCCCCGTTTTTGTTTCAGTTCGTCCCGAGGAAACTCAGTGCGCCCGCGGGTGTGCCGTTGGTCGTGCAGCTCATTAGACGCCGGGCTGTTCCCGATCGGGCATGCTCCGGTGGCCCTTTGTTTCGACTGCGTGCGCTTCATTACAGCAGTTTATACCGAGCTTGCGGCGTGTTCGGCGGGAGCACTCCGCGGAAGACGCGCGTTACGCACGCATGCGCAGGCGTGAAGTCACGGGTCACTTGCCAGTAATTGATTCGGAGTTACGAGAATATTGATCCACGTCGCAACATCCGCGAGTTGAGAAAGAACTGATCGCTCGGAGATACCACCATGTCTACCGCTGAGCTCCGTGAAAAAAAAAAATAAAAAATAAAAATAAAATTCTGAGGCGATTCCGGTCACTGCCGATATATATGGCACAAACCGCGTATCGTATATTTAGACGTTGCGTGCATCCACGCAACAGGCACTGTAAACAGCTTTGAGCGGGCCCGTTCATTGGCGTCGGCATCCTTATAGCGTTGACACACGAAGCGTTAAATTGTGAATCTTAGCTAATTAGGTTGCTATAATCACACGATGTTTTTTTTTCGCCCTTTTGGCGAAGCGTATGCCGAGCATCATTATTTGCTTGGATGCTTTCTTACTGACAATTAAGAGATATGCACTTTTTTCCGGATACCCGTTATTCCGCAAAGGAGACGGAAGGACGGGGTGTCTACCGACTGCTCCCTTGTCGAGTGTGAAATTTGAACCACTTGGCAAGTGCTACTGGGAATGTGCACTGAAAGGCATGTGAGCATTCTTAAGAGTCCAATCCTCGGAACAGGCCTTTGGCGACGTGCCCGAATTGACAAGTAGGACAAGCGGCAAGTTAAGTCGACAACAGTCGCAGCGTCGAGATATAAAGGAAGTGAATGAATTAAAGCATTTCACTAAATTTCACTGATCATCGATCCCCCACATACGCGTGGGATCCACCGACCTTATCAATTTGAGACCATCGACGCTGAAATACCAAGTAGGTTTAGTTGCTTTTTTTTATGTGACGCAATACTAAGAGAGGGTTTTCTTCTTATAATACCGTTAATCGTGGCGTCAAATGTTTAGAAAGAAGGACGGCCTGCATCCATGGCTGCTACCTTGTAACCGCCGTTATCGTCCAGGTCAGGCGGCAGCAGTATACACGGGCATACAGGAACCCCAAACAGGAGAATTTGCCGATTAAGGCTGACATTCATTCATGAAACTTGATTAGTATTACATAAGACATGCAGGCGTTGGATGCCAGCACTGGGAACATGGTAACCGAAACATTCGCCCACCAAAGACTACTCTATACGCTCTATCATGCCCGGGTCTATTTATATGCGCGATGCATGAATTGTTGACTATATTTGCATTGGCGTTATCTTATTTTGCGTTCCCCGCTCTTGTAAATGCACTTCCATAATATTTTTTTAATTAATTCTAAGTAAGCTTTTCAAGAGCAACAACAACAACTTCTCTGCTACGCCTTGGACGCAGGCCAATGAGCAGACGCAAACAAATGACGCACTCAGCAGTGATCCCAATCTAGTGACGGCTTGAAAATCCTTATCCTTGATCGGTATAGGTAGGGGCGTTAATACGGCGCCTACTATATTTTCAAAATTTCTTCATCATACTTCAAGGACAAATCGTTCTAAGAAAATGGCTTGCACTTGTAAATCTCCCGAACCACGCAAAGCAATTACACGCTGATAAATGCCTTTCCGATGCTTAGTGATGGCGCCTACATTTTCTATCTCACTCTCTCGCTCTCTCTCACACACACGTACAATGAATGAGAAGAAGGGGAACCGAGTGGCCCCATCTTTTGCTTGGCATATGCAGCGACCAGATAATGAAGCCAATGAAAACATAGGGAAAATTGTTTGTGTTACGATCTAAGTACACAAATGATAAGCTGAATGTAAGTGAAAGTGGACGAATAAACAACTTGCTGGAAGTGAGAGCCTACGCTCCCGCAACGTCCACATTTAGCGCGCGTTGCGCTAACCATATTCTGAAGCGAAAGGTGCGTGTACAACGACAAACGTAAGGGAGATACATACAAAAATAAGGCGACCTCAGAATATGCTAAACCAACACGCCCACTTTTCATCTTAACGTCGCACTACCAGTTGCGCTACAAAGACGGTTGCTCACACGTCTGAATTCCTGTATAGTATATTCATGTATGTGGGCAACGTTTAACTGTAGGAGTGTTATCCAACGCTATGAATGCCTTCCTCGATACCAATATCTATCTATCTATCTATCTATCTATCTATCTATCTATCTATCTATCTATCTATCTATCTATCTATCTATCTATCTATCTATCTATCTATCTATCTATCTATCTATCTATCTATCTATCTATCTATCTATCTATCTATCTATCTATCTATCTATCTATCTATCTATCTATCTATCTATCTATCTATCTACCAAACACACATAATCACAGAAATGAACTTTACCCTATGATTTAACTTATCGGCCACCTGCATTTACCTGCATCCGGCTGTTTGCAGTGTAAGTACAGGCTCTTTCGACAACTGTCGCGCTTGCGAGCCACCAGACCATCCTCTGCGTTCCTCGCTTTACACACCTGATATTCATCATGCTGTCGCACCGTGACTAGCTCGTTAGAACCGCACAAGCGTGGCCACCAGCGCAATGAGTTCATCGGCGAGTGGTTTTCTTGCATAATTTGTTGGATTACGCGAAACCGTTCATTACATTAAAAACGAGTGCTCGCTCCAAATACGCCTTTATATTCGACCGCAACATCGTGAATAAACCACAGCTTACGGGAAATTCAACAACAGAGTAGTGGTAAACGATAAAGGAAACCTAGGGGCCCGATATTCATTACAGCGAGCATGCCTGAGAGGCCTGTGAAGCTCCTTGAGAAATTCAAGAGGGCAACGGCGTCAATCACGTTTATCAGGCTCAGCTATATGGTGACAAATTTACAGAAAATTTGAGGTGTCCAGGTCTGTATTGACAAAGTTTATCGGCTATTCGAGTAGCTGAAAGAAGAACTCATTGCAAGCGGTGGATACATTTACCCTTACTGGACCGTTTCTACTAGTACGTACAGACGGGTCCGCTGTTAAAGGGAACACTTGCGTTCAGGGCATGTCAGCATACCGCTCTCTTCCAACAGCACAGTGACTTAGGTTTGCATAAGACTACTAGTGGTTGGCAGTTCCGACTCCCTTTGAGAGACTATAGTACCGTGCAATAACAACGTTTCCGCATTCACTTGGAGTTGGGGGGCCAGCAAAGTGAAAGGTGCTCATTCGAGTGTTCCCTTTAACAGTGGACCGTACTGTACAGAATGCTTTCACAAAGGAAGCAAACAGACATAGACGTCACAATAGACTTGGGATACATCACCAAATGGGTAAAGGCGTATTGTATTTGACAAATAAGCTCGCAACACGTAAAACGAGCATGTTTGTCGGTAAAATCAAAGCACAACAAAGCGCTTTCTTTCTCAGAACCTAGAATGTGCCCCGTCTATTTTCGGGAAATAAACAAGATAATGGCCGACATGATAAGCTTTTTGCCTTGCGACCATTGCCATGGTCGACTAATAAAAGACATATTTACACGTTTAACTCCTTTTTTCACGGCATGTCACCACATATGATTAAATAGAGTAACGAGCTTTTTAAGGAAGGTGACTAACACTGACCTTCCTTGAAAATCTTCTCTTTTTTTCCCAAGTGGGGCGTTTGGAGAATACAAAAGTCGACTGCACTAATCGCTCGTTGAAGTTCTACGCTAATAAACTGCCGCTGTGCAGCGGTTGTAACATTTCAACTTTCAACCCAACTTTTGAAGGTAAGGCTTTCGGAGCAACCATTCTTTTCTGCGATGAGTAGCACTGTTTACAATTCGCAATGAATATGCGAGTATAGATGGCGCGAGATCTCCGTTTGCACTTTTGATGCACCGCTGCCTGTGCACACACGAATACCGAATACCTCCTCCTCCCAACTTGTAACAGTCCTCCATTCGGCATATAGGCGCCGATAGGGACAAATGAAATTTTTTGCACCCTTTGCCCTACGGAGACGACGCTCAGTCGCTCACCCACTTTTGAGTGCCCACGGCAAGATTTAAGGCTTTTTATGCTCGCATTTTAAAGTGCTTCCGTGCGACACATCTTCACTGCAAAGCTGTGTTCATGCGGCGGTGGCCCATAAGTGACCGCTAGATGGCAGCGACCTACGTCTTCTTGGAACCAGTATTTGTGCTTATTCTGTTGGTGAACTGAAGGTCGCTTGCCCTGCAAGAACTTCCGCTCTTTCATCTTCAAGTACCTGTGCATACTTCTTAACTGCACTGTCAACAATTTTAAACAAACGCGTCGGCTATCGCGGTTAAAAGCAGATGCTCAGATGCATTGTATTTCTTTTCCAGCGGGTGCGTGTTCCGGTCCGTCACACCACCGGAGCTCATCGACGATCAGGGAGAGCCATTCTATAGCGGCGATACGCAGGCTGACAATACCTCAAGTGCAAGGTTTTCGCGGCACGTGCACTTTCGGTTCCGCGAGCTGGACGAGAAGCAGCTCACCATGATGCGCCAGCGTCTCATGTGCCACGTAATATCTGCTCGTGCTGCTCCATTTACTACGTCGACCTTTCCTGGGCGCGGATACATCTCCGACGCTGCAACCAAATCTCCTCGCACTCATTAGAAGCCATTTGTCTGGTGCCTTCGCTTCTGGAGCTAATAATAGCGTACGCGCAAGGCTCGGAAGTGCTACCGCAAACGCACGTACGCGGTTATTCGGGCCAAGTACGCGCGTTACGCAAAATTATTCACCTTCCGTGCCCGCCATTCGCAATTGGCCTCCTATCGACAGTCTCATCGTCTGGCGGGCGCGCAGCCGCCGAACTGGATCATGTGGCCCGGCCCCAAATGCCGGCGGCTTTCTTTTATTCAGTCGCCGGCGACGAATTGCTGTTTGTATACCAGGCGAACGTGGCGTTCCTTATTGCGTGCGCTGGGCACAGGTGAGTTTCGGACACTGGTTACGCGACCTAAGCCTCGACGAGGCCGAATGGAACAAGATGTGCGCACATAGACGCACGCACAGTCTATAGCGAGCATGCGCGGATTAGCGGGGGACACTGGTCGCGACAGCGATCCCCGCCGGGTCGTTAGCGGGTCGCTTCTCAGCCCGGCTCGTCCTCCTTTTTATGGGACCGCCTCGGTTGCAGCCGCCGCCGGTCACACTGGCTCATTACGTGCCTGACCCCTCCCGCCCAGGCTTCGAAGCCGCGCTTCGTGTGCGTGCGTTAGCGCGTGCGCGCACGTTGAGAACGGCTCAACTGTCGCTCGGCGACTGGCTTTACTCAGTGAAAAAGGTCGCCTAGTTTCGGGCGCTAAAGGTGGTCGCCCAGCGGCGCCTGCGGAGATGACATCGCACTGTGTCTACAGAGGTGTGCGTTTTTGCCAGAATATACGCGGGTGTAGCTCGGCGTCTCCGCCGACGAAGGACCAAAGAAAATAAAATAGAAGGGTAGTACTTTGCTCCCTGATCTAGATACTTGGCCTAACTAGGGGCTATTGGCTACCCCGAGGATTTGTTGGAGTCCCCGTGCAGAAGCCCTCGACGAACATTTGTTTGCCCATTTATTACAAGGTGCTCTTGCAAACGTGGGCACTTAGCCCAGACCCAGTTTCGTAACGACAGTTATTGGAAGCCGGCTTCGGTGCCACCACGAGAGCCTGCTGCTGTAAACGATGTCAAAAGCGTCCGAGATAACTTCAGCGCACGGTTGCCAAATGTGCTCTTACCTGAAGACAACGTCACCCAGAGTGCACGGTTTCCTCGTGCAGGTGCTGTTCGATAACAGCCGAGTAAAGCTTTGGTGAACGACTGAGCGTTCGTTCGCCGATGCAAGGGCACATTGTTTGCCTAACTATGCGGACTCGAGTGGCTGCGATCGAACCGTATTCCCGGAAGGGAAGGTCGCATTTTGACGAAGGAGAATAGCGAAAGGGCTAGTGCGCTGATATTCGGGCAAATTAATTAAGAAACCAAAGGTAGTTGTAAATATCTCGTTATTCTCCACAACGGTAATTCACCTCTACTCAGACGTAATTTTGGTAAGGTGTCATCAGTCATTGTTATCTAAATAAAGTGGTCAACGAAGTGCTCGCGCATATCGAGAGGCAACTGGTGGCGAAAGGTCATCTGTGTTTGAAAATTGCGTTCACATCGACAAGCTTGCGAGTGATGTCGTGTACGAACACAAAAGTTGCATAACGTCAAAGTTGCATTTTCAAAGTTGCAAGAACATAAACATTGTCTAAGGTTACATTTTGCATATAGTGCAAAAGTAAACACGATTGTATGCACCCCTATTAATTTTATAGTGTTGAAATAACCCCTTCACTAAAACTTTGCTTCACATGCACTCAATACATGTATACTATTTGCATTAATTTCTTGGCACATAAAAATGGTGAAGTTTGTGCGCTTACGAAAGAAAGGACTGAGTATATAGTTGACGAGTTAACTTGGCGTAAAACTCTGCCAGGTAGTGGAGTCCTTTAGGTCGCGTTATTGCCACAGAAATACACAACCGCGATACAGCACAGGACCAAAGTTCTCGCATTCTAATTTCAGTCGTTTTTCTTGCTATCGAGTTCAGCCAATATCTCTCGAGAAGCCTTTCTATTCCGAATTTGCTGCATAATCTTGCTGTGGTCACGTTTCCGTCGACGCACGTATCGCGACGATCACCTATTAGTGTGTGCTACTATAGGGAGGAAGCTGAGTTTCGAACCAAACAGTGTTAACAGGGGCTTTGTTTTTTTCTTTTCCGAAATTTATGGAAGTATCAGAAAACAGTCGCAGAAACTATCTGTACTCTATCTGCCCTCTATCGTCAGTGCGTGTTTCAGCTAACGTGTAGAATCTGCGTCAGAAACTCGAAACAGCGGTGCCGTCAGACACGAACATCGGTGTATCGAACCGAACATCGAGGCTGAAAGCGGCCGCGCGAGGCTGGTGCGCACTAACGGAAAACCGGGCGGTCGGCGTTCGAGGCCTGCTACACGTTTCTCTTCCTCCGCGTCCGCTCGTTTCTTTTCTCCTTTGTTCCAAACGCGCGTCCTGTCTTGTTCGCAAAGAAAAGCGCACTGTAGCCGATAAAAGTAGACACGTCCACACCGCCAGCGCGCGGGCCACGAGAGATAGCTATAGTGCGCGCCGAAGCCGCTCCCTTTAACAACATTTTAAAAAAGGGGGGAAGAGGCGCAGGGGGCCTAGCCTTCGTTGTTCCTACTCTTCGCATCCGCCTCAAACCAGCCTACACGAAAAGAGAACAAAAATCAAGACGAGTTCGCCCACTGAAATTGATCGCAAGAGCGCGGACGAAACAAGGGAGTGCGGACTCGTATACCATACTATACTATCCACGAATTGGGTTAGGCACCAGTTAGAGGCGGCGGCGGCCACTTGACGCGCTCAGGTGGGCAGGCCACGCGCTCGGAGCTCTGAGAAGTGGGATTCAGAAACGACCCTTTTTATTCGAGGCTGATGGGCAACGTGCGTAGATTGTGCGACTGTGCGCCGGCGGGCCACTCAGGGTGTACGCGCAGAAAAACGTAGAAGTGAAATGTCAAGCTTCTCCTTTGTTCGAGGCTATCGCGGACGAAGAGGTGCATTCCGTAAAAGCCAACGGCTCCCCTCCTCAATACACACGAAGCGGCGAGCAGCTGCACTGCGCGGAAGAGTCTGCTGGTGATGACCTACGCGGCGTGCAGCTACAGACCCATTGTCCTTTTTAGAGAAACGTACGCGAAGGCCGAGGTAGAATGCGCGGTGCGGCGTTTCACCCTTAGCTTATCGCGTTCTGCCGCATTTAAACTTTCGTTTTGTGTCGAGCTCGCTAGAGAGTGAACTTGAATGCGGCAGAAATGAGAGCTAGTCGTGCCATATATGGCCCCGACGCTGCGGCCCAGCTCTTGTTGCCCAGTGTAGTGCGTTGAACCCGCGCCCGTCTATCGACGATCCTTGTTTCAATTTTGTTTCTCCCAAGAGGGGGGTGGGGCTGCAGGCTTGCCGCTGTATAAATGATGAGCGAACAGCCCGGTCTACTGCGAATGATAACTTACGGACTGTCGATGTTTGGTATGGTGTCCAACCAGGTGAGGTTCGTGCTTCCGGCTACTCAATTTCACTTAGTGAAAAAGCACGAATTAGCTCAAACACAAAAGGAAAGTGGAGATGCATCTTCGTACGTGTGCATTTTCTTCACGTCGAAGGTACCCCCTGGAAACAGTGACAAACATCACTTGGTAAAAGATATGACATTGTTCGCGCTTTTTCTTTTTTTGTCCCATATAAGTCATCGTCGGTATTCTTTACAACTTGACGTCGGCATGAGGAGAGAGAAAGAAAACAAACATTCACGCAAACGTACTATGTTTTACTACTGTATGTGGATCGGCGTCGCATTTACTAACTTCTATTCTTTCCTTATTGCAATGACAGCAGCCTCACGTGGGAAACATGTGACTGAAACAACTCTGGCGAGGCACCCACACACATTAGAGAGTATTAGAGCATACTCTGGTTAGGCACCTCTGACCTGAAAACAGGCCGCTCAACAGAGGAATGCAACGAGAGTACAAAAGAACGTAAAGGTTAGGGTCGCCTATTGCTCGGGGGCCACTATATTCTGTGTCTGCCCATGTTATACTCTAAGAGAGGAAAAAAGGGAGTAATTTGTCTCTTTTTTTGTGAGACTTTCTTTATAGAGGCGCGTGAACACTCTTCGGAGATCATTATACTCTCGTCGGAGAGCCTAGGAACCCAAAGAAGAGTTAACGTGTCTCTTTAAAGAGACTCATATAAGTGTCAAGTCGGGACTCATCGAAATGAGTCCTGACTCTTTTCGATATTTTTTTTTGTTTCTTAGAGTCTGTAGGGCCGAGCGGCAGGTGATGTTCACAGTGCTTGACCAAATGAACGATCATCCACCATCAGAACTTTTCATCCTGGCAGCTTAATTTGCGCTGTTGAAGTTTGCGAGGCCTACGCTTCTGCTGTTCAGTGTATGCGGTTGAATTGTTCGTGCTAGGCTATCTTTTTCTTTCTTTGTGTAAGGCCATTCTGCTCTCTTTCGCCCCCTCATTCGTGCAGAGTAACCAATCCAAACTATCTCTGGCTAACTTGCTTGCTTTTCTATGCATCATTTCTCTTTCATTCGTTCGCTTGGTTATACGAGTGTTCATTACAGCGTGCGTGACTTATACAGCACACACTGCCCGGGCGTAAATTAGAGCAACCTTTGCCCAAGGTGTTCTATTCTCCCGCTGTCTTGACTCTTTGTCTTTTAGTATTCTTTGCGGACTAACCCCAGTTTCTCGTCACTGTTTGACCGTTTTCAAAGGCATATCCCGAAAATGGCGGAGTCTAAAACAGCGGTAGAAACAGCACTGTGGTCCTGACCGCGCAGCGCTACGGCACCATGGCATGAAGGGGTGCCCGTCTCTTTTATTTATCTATTCGTATCACCCTACAGGTCTCAGAGGAGCATTGAGTTGAGGGGGGGGGGGGTTACAATAAAATGACAACAAATAAGGTATAAAAAGGAGGGCAAAACAAATAAACATTGGCATTGGATGAGGATGTGTGTGAAGGAATTTCAAGCGAGAGACGACTAGACCACGATTTATAGTAGTATTACACCGTTAAATAACAAGTCATTGTTAATAAAAATAAATCATTAAATGAAATCTAATTGAAGTGAAATTAAAATCTTTCACGCAGCGCACGAACGGCGCTTTCGTGATCACCGGTTGTACTACATATAACGGTGACGCGGGCAAAGCATGGCAGCAAATAAGTGTAATCCATCTTTCTAAAGTCGATAGAACATATGTATGCAGTTAAGCCTACGAAATTGACTTTACATGAAAACAAATCGACGTGTTAACGTATTTATTTGACAGTCTAACTTCTTGCATTCTATAACAGGTCCGCACTCTATGAAAAAAAAAAAAATGCCCTCTGAAGTTGCTGTTCATTATTACAGCGAACAGCGCAGTAGAACTACAAAGGTAAATGGAGTCGTATACAAGATCCTTATTCTTTGTGGCAGAGTTTACCCCGGACAAACAGGCCGATGCACGAACGATCGGCTTAGAGAAAACACTTGCAATGTCCGAATCTTCTTCGTGAGCACTGTCGCGACTGTGGTCGATAATCCACTTCATAGAAGCTTAAGACGATTTATAGAAATGTATCGGCTATTAACAGAGAAATTATCGAGGCTGACGAAATTTTGTATGGGGGCTAAAAATCCGTTAGCTGTCGCCTTGCGTGAGGACGAACTGACGCTTTTAGAAATCACTTTCAATAAGCGTTAATCACGGGATAATGGGAGCGGCACCTATACGGGCGGTTTTTTCTAGCTGTTCAATGGCGATTTATATCAAAACCTGTCCACTGGCAAAACAAACGTTTCTCGAAAGTTTGGCGCTGTATTCGTTTCATGTGCCCTTAACTGTTTTTTTTCTTCGCTTGGGGTATTACCGCAATTCATGTTTAACAAAATATTTAGAACAGGGGGACACAAAATAAGCGCATGCACATTTGTGCAATGCACGCAGGTAATTCAGTAATTAGTTTGCTCAATTATTGCTCGTTTTTAAGCGGGCAACTGTGAAATGTTTTCATTAACTACCGCAGAACGAATGAAGGAAACAAGAGAATAACGAAGACGTAAGAGACAAGGGTGGCTATCGTGCTATTTCATTTCACTCATTCCGAAGTTGCCCTAATTCGTGAAAACCTTATGCAACACAAGTTAGCCCTAACTGCCGCCTTTTTGAAGTCTGGAACATTATAGACTCGAGCTTGCCCTCGCTGCGCATTTTGCGCCAATATCTTTAGTAGGAGGAGCCCAGGACACAGCCACAGAAGGTGATCTGTGATGAGTGTCTCGAGTAGAGGCAGGCGCCGGACACTTAGGGCACGCTCCAGGTTTATTACTCGAAAACTATCGGGGTCAGGGGATAGCAAGTGTGAGGGCCACACTGGCCCGAAGCCACGGAAGATACACGTCGCCTAACTTGTCCTCGCGTTGTCTTCGCAGTATTCCTGCTCTGTTGCCCTGTAAGAATGAAGTATGGCGGCATCGTAAATTGTATCTTCTCGTACCGCAGATGATTCTTCAGGCGGATCCCCGAGCGCGGCAGCAGCTCCGCGGGCGCAAGCAGGCGCTGGACCGGGCGCTCGAGGGTCTCGGCCAGCATGGCCTCGTCACCGCGGCCGGAGGCAGTGCTGAGGCTGCGGGCGAGGCACCTCTGCTTCACTTGGGCGAGGCGTTGCGTGGGCAGCTGGAGTCGCTGCTGTCACGCTGCAAGGTCGGCGCCCTGAGGCTGTCGGCCGGGCACGAGGCGGCACGCGTGTCGCTCAACCGCGGCCCGGCGCCCAGCACGGCGTCGCACCAGCGCCAGCTCAGCCTGCGCCGGGTTCAGGTCCAGGAGCGTCTCATCCGCAACAAGACGCTGTTGGACGCCCTCGAACCGGCCGAGCAGGCTGCCAGGGGCCTCGAGACACTGCTCGCCGTGCTCAGGAGGAGAATACAGCTCGACAAGGAGGCCCTCTGCCAGGTAAGAGTGCATATACGGGGAGATAGAGAAAAGTAAGCCAAGTGTTAGAAACAACACCGGCAGGGGCGTAGCCAGAAATTTTTTTCGGGGGGGGGGGGGGGTTCAACCATACTTTATGTATGTTCGTGCATGCGTTTGTATGTGTGCGTGGCTATATACGCAAGCAAAATTGAAAAAAATTTCGGGGGGGTTTGAACCCCCCCAACCCCCCCCCCCCCTTGGCTACGCCCCTGAACACCGGTAAGACTTCGCACCCACTAATGGGGAACCCTGCGACTCCTATGACTGCTAGGGTACTGGTGTCGAGAAGGCGGCCTCTCTTTTCAGCTCTTTTTCACTCCCCTTATTCCTATGGCTTACAAGGCACGTGTACTTGTGAGCCATAGGCTTCTCTATCGAAACAGCAGATTGATTTCCTGATGGAAGCTAAGGCGTTTGTTTAGCGTAATATAATTACATTCATTCATTTTCGTTTCGATTATGTCATCCTTTTTCCGCGGTCATATCATATGTGTTTCACGACCCACTGTGGTAGCTTAGCAGGTAATGTGTCGCGCTGCTATAAGCTCGAGAGCGCGAGTTAAGGATTCACGATCACAGCGGCTGCACATCGAGGGGGCGAAAGGCCAGAACAGCCGTACGCTGAGATTTAGGTTCACGTTAAAGAAGCCCACGTGATCAAAATTAATCCGGATTTCCCCATTACGGCGTGCATCGTAATCATATCGTGGTTCTGCACGTAGCCCCCCCCCCCCCCCCACGAATTGTCATCGAACTACGGTAAATCGAATTATCCCTTATGTCGAACTACTTCCGAGCACGACAATGCTTTAACGCCAATGCATAGGAAAATTTACGGCTACATCGAACTAAAGCAGCAGAAACACTTGATATATCGAACAACGGGCGGGGTGAAACGCCCCAAGAAGTTGGCTTTCCCTCACAAGACCTTGGTTTTTCCTAATGGAAGGGGACTTTGGAGAGTGAGCGGTGTAATTAGGAGGGCGCTGAGCAGGGCGAGTAGAAACTGCTCTCCGTAAGGCATGTGATAATCGACAAAGTCGAAGGCAGAGGAAGGAAGTGTGACTTCGCCGCTGCGTACAGCATCGCAAGAAGCACGCTGAGTATAATATTGAAAAAAAAAAAAGGCCACATTGGGGCCAAGGCAGAGTATAGTCAGTGACAACCTAAGAATGAAAAGTAAAATGTACCACTGTCCGCAGGGGCGTAGCCAGAAATTTTTTTCGGGGGGGGGGAGGGGGGGAGGGGGGGTTCAACCATACTTTATGTATGTTCGTGCGTGCGTTTGTATGTGTGTGTATATATACGCAAGCAAAATTGAAAAATTTCGGGGGTGGTTTGAACCCCCCCCCCCTTGGCTACGCCCCTGACTGTCCGTGCGTAAAATGCGCGTCCAATCGCGGCCGTTTTGTAACAGCGAAGCTGGTGTATCTCGGCGTGTGTCGTGACCCAAAATTATCATCATCATGAACTGTCACGCGCTCTCTTCGTCCTCTTCTGCTTCGCTCCCAGAGCACGTGCAAGCACAAAGCGAAGGAGAGATGGTGAAGAAAGAAGGGCGAGGAAAGAGAAAAAGAAACAGAGATAGAGAAAGATATAAAGAAAGAGAATCTCTTGGCGAAAAGAATTCCACATGAGGTGGCGGCATTCGAACCCGCGTACCCACGATCCTAAGGTGGACGCGTCTTAACCACTCGGCTATCCAGGCACACTGACGGAACGTAGCATAGCAAGGAGGTAGAAAAGAGAAGTGAGGGTGAGGACGAGAGATGTGTGGGTGAGGAGGAGCTAAAGGAGGAGAGGGAGAGAGTATAGCATAGCATATAAAGAATGAGAAAGAGAGAAATAGAGAGAGAGAGAAAGGGAAGAGGATAGAAAGAGGAAGCAAGCGAGAAATAGAGAGAGAGTGAGACAAATATAAGAAAGAAAGAAAGAAAGAAAGGAAGGAAGAAAGAAAGAAAGAAGGAAGAAAGAGAGAAAGAAAGAAAGAAAGGAAGAAAGAAAGAAAGAAAGAAAGAAAAGAAAGAAAGAAAGGAAGAAAGAAAGAAAGGAAGAAAGAAAGAAAGGAGAAAGAAAGAAAGAAAGAAAGAAAGAAAGAAAGAAAGGAAGGAAGAAAGAAAGAAGAAAGAAAGAAAGAAAGGAAGAAAGAAAGAAAGAAAGGAAGAAAGAAAGAAAGAAAGAAAGAAAGAAGAAAGAAAGAAAGAAAGAAAGAAAGAAAGAAAGAAAGAAAGGAAGAAAGAAAGAAAGAAGAAAGAAAGAAAGAAGGAAGAAAGAAAGAAAGAAGAAAGAAAGAAAGAAAGAAAGAAAGAAAGAAAGAAAGAAAGAAAGAAAGAAAGAAAGAAAGAAAGAAAGAAAGAAAGCGCTGTGCGGCCTCGTGCGTGGAGCTTATATTTATTTTTAGGTTGCAACCGACTATGGTTTGTTTTCGTTCACACTGTCGTTTATTTTACCAAAAAGTCACAGTTTCGCCGCAACGGCGAAGCAATGATTGCGATAGCAATAACTTGTAATGTAACGCGAAGAACGTAAAGCAGCTCGGAATTGCCAGCGCATCGCTCGAGCCCAAAGGACGCACGAAAAGAACGCACACAGGACGAGCGCGAACTAATGCGTCACAGCTCGACACTTGAAGCGCACTGCTAAACATAAAGCAGGACGCACGAAACAAACGAACAGGTACACACAAGACGAGCGCGAACTAATTGTCACAGTTGTTACTTATTTCTGTTTGAACAGCGCGCTCCTTTCGCAAACGCGGCCGCTGCAGCGAGCGAAGCGAAGCACCCCACCGGCCGCCCCTTCTTTCCTTGAGATAAGCGCAGGAAAGCGACGACACCCTGTAGAGCGAACAGCAACGGCGTTTGCAGGGGCGGGGCGACCATCTTTAAAGCGCGCAATATGCGCGCACGTCGCGCCATCTATGTGGGGCACTAAAAAAGCATGCTGAATTACATGGTGTATATAAATAGCTCGCCGTTAGCAGGCTGAGAGACGGTGCTGTCGTGGCCTAACGTCTAACGCGGCGGGCTGCAAAGCGAGAGGTCGCCCGTTCGATTCCGCGCGTCGGAAAGAATTTAATGATTTTTCTTTGTGGCCTTTCTATATATATACATACTTATACATATACGGTGAATGACGGCGACGGGGACGGACATTTTCCAGCCGAGACTGTCCATATAATTGCTATCGCAATAAAATAGGTGTGTATGCTGTTGAAGAGGGCCGTTCTCGTATACACCATAATGCGCCTTGCAAATACTCCTTCGGTCTTTTCCTCCAACTACCCAAACCCTTTCTTTTTTACAAACCCAGGAGTTTTAGCCTGTAGCACTCTTAACGGCCTTTGTGTGACGTGTGAAGTCAATTGGTAAATTATGCATCTCCGTGAAAGATTTCAGGAACTAGTACAAATAACCCAATCAGTGACCAACCAATCGCGCGAGTCTTCAGGGATATAGCGCTCAGTAAAACACTAAAGCTCAGTAAAACATAACACTGCCGTTATTATAAGAAGGTATGAGGAATTCTGGACATTTTTAAAACATCGATTAGATTGTTAAAAGAAACCATCAAATACAAATTTTCGTTGCGTTTCATATTTTGTATTGCTGATGCTGCTCGTAATGGCAGCTGAATAACAGCAAGAATGGTTTGGCCTGCTTTAAACACAGCATGACGTGGCAATATGTCGTCAGCAGAACCACCGGATACCGCGTAGAACTACAACTACCTATCATTCGAGTGTATATACATGGAATGTCATGTAAGCACTACTTCAAAATATTTTTAGGTCAAGACTTGAGCGCGAACCAGAACTTACCACAAAGAAGAGATGAGACAAGCACTGGCGCTGTCTCATTTCTCCTTTGTGGTCCGCCCCGATTCGCACCGATGTCTTAAAAGTTATGCACCAACAAGGCCCAACCAAAATTTTATTTGTGCTTCAATATCACAGGACGGAAAAGACGCTTAAATAGTATTTTATTAGCAATATTCGAAAGCGTTAAATCTCAGTAGTTCATATACACTGGCAACACAAATCGTTCAGAACATAAGATCGCTGGTGAACAGCCGAAAATGGAGCCTGTTTGGAAGACCGTTCGGCGCCGCGTTGGATTCCCTGGTCAAAGAAGTGGATCCCACTTTTGAACATTGCCCTGCCCAGTCAGTGAAAGTGAGCTAGCTGGAACCACTTCCTCCTTCCGAGCCTGCTTCCTGCGCACTGCGGCTGCTGTGGCTCTGGTAGGCTCGATGTAGGTGCAAACCAACACTTGGTAGGACACAGGAGCAGGACACTTGTTGGACGAGGGACAGTGGCTCTTTGCACGAGTTCCTGCATGGTGTTAACGAGGTATATAGTTATTCATCACCAACGTCACCAGGATATATGCTAAAGCGATGGAGACGAATTGTTTTGAAAAAGGAAGATGTCACATGCAAAATTGTGCGCTGCGGACCAAAGCTGAAGTGGGAAGAAAGCTTCAATAAACTTTATTTATCTGTGCCTCAAACATCGCAGCGGATGACTGCTTTCTCGAGGCTCACCGATTCAAAAGTTGACACAGTTGCGTCACGTGTGAGTGATTCGCGTTAACAAGATCGATAACGGGGCTCACCTGCTGCGCAAGGGTTTCTTGCGTGAGACGTTCACGTCGCAGTGGCTCCTCCGATGTTGCCCTGGATGTCACGGATAGTTCGCAGTGTGGTGGCTGCCATACAGGAAAATGCGTAGCCTCGGCCTGCCAAGCCTTGCTCCGCCAGTTAGAGTCGTCCTCCTGCTGCGTCATCGGTCTGCTCCAAGTTGCCATGCGGTGGTCTGCCTTCTCTGCAAGCATTCCCGCTACGAACAGGCTTCTTCTGGACACGGGTGGAATGGCAGCTATGCACTCCTGTTGCAGCCTGGCTTCGTCGTGGCAGCCAGTGCTGACGATGCGTTTCCTGATTGGCTCTCCAGACGCCTTCAAACGCGCGCAGCTTGGCCTCGCGCCTCGTGCCTCAGATGACCCGTCGTCTTCGTCGTCTATGCCTCACGCAGCGTTTGCCGTCACCGAGACAAATTCTTTCCTTTTTTTTTTCTAATTTTATAACTATTTATTATATGAAAGTGAATATAATATAGTGCTTTAATATATTAAAACAATAGTGCTGAACGATAGTGTTAGCTATTTTACCAGCAGCTAGCTAGTGCGACATACCTTGTGAACCGCGATCAGCGGACAGCGGCCTGAGACGAGCCTGGTGGTGGGGTTGTGTCTGAGGGCGTGTGTGCGTTCGTTCGACGACGCGGTTGAGCGTACGTGAGCGCGAGAGACAGTGTGCGAGTTCGACGGACGCTGTGTACGAGTCCCCGTGCGACGAACTTGAGTACGTGTGTTGTTTCGTGTGAACATTTTTTTATTAATAATAAAAGAATATTTCATGCAACCAAGTCATCCTGTGATCTGTGAGTCCCGTATTTCCAACAATAGTATGTCACTTTAGATTTGCGAATGGATCGACATCAGTTTTGTAAAAAGAAAAAGTAAAAAAGTATTATGTTGTCGTACTCTCATGCGCAATACATACATTGGCTTATACCGTATAAACCACTCTACTCAGAGTTACACACTAGTGTACTAGATATTCTAGTACCCTGTATCAGAGTTTACCATCCCCTGTTGATAATTTTGCCGCCAGATGACACTGCGCATCCACTTTCTCTGGCGCGAAATTTTTTTTTTAATGACTATGTAGATTTTTAGGGAAAATTCGGAATGGGTGCCTTGAATGAGTGCCTAAATGACTACGCAAGTTAGTTCCTCATAGAGCGAAAGGAGATGCATGCAATTGTAATATTTTTATTAAAATTGTATAAGACAAAAATAAAGATACCCGCTGCAGTGGGTTATCAGGTAAGGTGTCGCGCTTCTGAGCTCGAGGGCGCGGGTTCGATTTTCGGCCATTGGCGGCCGCTATTCGATGGGGATGAAATCCGAGAACACCCGTGCACCTAGATTAAGTTCACGTTAAAGAACCCCAAGGTAGCCTCAATTGATCCTAAGTGTCCCGCTAAGTCTTCCCTGATAAGGACATCGTGGATTTGACGCGTCAACTCACAGAAATAATTCATTTAATATTTACAAAAAAATAATTCTGCGGTTTTCTGTTGCAAACCCACGATGTGCTTACAAGGCACTGCCGTTGTGGGTGACTCAGGCTTAGCTTTGACCACCTGATGTTATTATGTGCAATGTGTAACGTCATGCAATTCCTTGTTATGCACAACTCACAGATTTAGTATCATTTCAACGGTTTTGTCTCATGCACTATTTATGTTTTGCGCTGTGCAGGTTCAGAATGTTAGCATTGCCGCACATGACTTTGCATTGCCACACGTGACCGAATTGAATTTCATAGTTTGAAATACACTTCGGTTGGTTCGTGAGGTTTGTACAAAAGCGACTCAAGCTATGAGAGACGCCGTGGTGCAATTTCGTGCATGCACATCGCGCAGTGTTTTCGCCTCCATCGAAATGCGACCGCCGCGGCCGGGGTCGAACCCGCGGCTTTCGGGTCAGCTACAGAGCACCCTGACCGCTTGGCCACCACGCCTGCTGGAGTTCACTTCAAGTATTGTCGTACTTGGAAATCACTAGCTGCAGACGTGGTGTATCGCAAAGATTTAAATATGTGTTAGTGACTTTACCTCCGAAACAATGCGTTAATGCCACTAAGGGTCATGCAAGAATAAACAATCAAAGAACTGCTCGACTGCTTGATTATCGTGAGAAAAATAGAAAGAGCGGGAAACATCGCGTAAACACTGTTTCAAATCATAAGACGCAAATGACGCTTCAATAAGCTTTTATTATTAATACTCAAAATCGTTAAACGCTCATACTTCGTAGACACCGGCGATACAAATCGCTTGGATTCTCGGATCGCTCGTGGAAGTTCGAAAGATGAGCCTATTTACAAAGCCGTACACTGCAGCGCAGTGTGCCCTTGTTGAAGTGGACTTTTAACTGCGAGAACGTGCTCGTACAGCCGGTGAAGTTGAAGTTCACTGGAACCACTTCCTCGTTTACGGCCTTCTTTTGGAGCTCGACGACTGCGGTTGGTCTGGTAGGCTCGATGTAGATGGAAGCAAACACATGCTAGGGCACAGGAGCAGGACACTTGCTGGACCAGGGCTGATCGACTCCTTGGACGAATTTCTGCATAGTGTTAAAAATCTATTTTCATCACTAGCGCCACCAATACTACACGGAAGAGATGGAGGTGGACACTTAGACAAAAAGACGCGCTTGCACTCGCCAGGCGTGAACGGTCGTGTGTAGAATGGACATTCAACCATTATTCGTCTGGCGCTTAATTCACAACAGTACAGCAGCTGCTAACTGCTTCTCTAGCTCACTGACTCAAATACAGTACTTTCAAGAGTTCAAATTGTTGCTTCATAGGTCACTGCTTTTCGTTCATAACATTCATGACGGAACTCACCTTCACGGGGCTTTCTCGCGTGAGGCATCCACATCGCATTCGTTCCTCTGGTGTTGCCGCCGATCTTCCGCAGTGTGCTGGCCGTCATGCAGAAAATCGCGTAGCCTCGGTCCATCAAGTGTCGCTCCGCCAGTGCACGTTCTCGTCTCGCTGTGTCGTCGGTATTCTTCGCCATTCGAGTCGTCATGCGGCAGTCCACCTTGTTTGGAATCAATCCCGCTGCTGAACAGTTTCTCCAGGAAATGGAATGAAGAGATGGTCGTGCAGTAGTAGTGCAGCCAGTGGCCTAGCTCCACCGTGACAGACAGTGATGACGACGCGCTTCCTGATTGGCCCTCCTGGTGCATTCGAACGAGGTGCGTCATATCCTGCTCCCAGCGTGGCTCCGTGCCTCGTGCTCAGTTCGCGCGCGATCTTCGTCGTCTTTGCACCACGAAGCTTTCGCGTTAGAGAGGCAAATTTTTTTTACAGAACTTTAAAGCCATTTGTTCGGTGAAACTGAACATATGTAGTGGTTAAGAATAATTTGGGAGCCTATCTTTGAGGTCCCACCACGCACATATAATGCCGCGTATTTGCTGAACTGAAAAAAAACTACAATTCGTTATTTCGTTCGTTCTTGTTTGTTTTCGTTTAATCTTTTTCCTCGTTCGTTAGTCTGATCATTCGTGAATCCTCGTTCGTTCTTTAGTTGGTACATTTCTTAGTACATTCATTCTCGTTCGTTCATTCTGCAGCAGGGGCGTAGCCAGAAATCTTTTTTTTTCGGGGAGGGGGGGGGGGGGTGTTCAATCATACTTTACATATGTTCGTGCGTGCATTTGTATGTGTGCCTGTATATATACGCAAGCAAAATTAAAAATTTTCGGGGGGGCGGGGTTAAACCCCCCTCCCCCCTTGGCTACGCCCCTGTTCTGCAGGATCCCACAGATGAGCAAAGCTGGTTTTGTGTCCTCTTAAAGTGAACAGCGTAACAGACGATAGTGGGCTTTGAATGCATGCACGTGTGCTATCACCAATCTCGTTGTTATATGGCGCTGATATATCATGCGGTCTAGGGTGCCTCGATGCGTGCGCCCCCCTTAGGGTGTTGCAACTCTTTGAAGGGGGTGGGGCCGCCGCGCCGCCATTTTTTGGTCAGCGTCCCGCGCCTCTCAATGGCGCCGTCGTAGAGCGGTGAGACGCCGTGAGCAATGGCTGTATACACCTTTGCATTTTTTTAGTAATATCGCTCCGACGTTGAACGAAACTTCGCACATGATGCGCATGCGTAGAGAGAACACTCGTGTGCGAGCGCTTTCGGCCCAGCTGTTTGATTTTATAGTCGGTGACAATCTAAGAATAAGAAGTACAATGTACCACTGTCCGTGCGTAAAATGCGCGTCCTATCACGGCCACTCTTTTCTATGACGTAAAGGTTAGCAAAGTAGTGAAAAGTGCAATATCGAGTCGTTTGCTGAGACGAGAGGCGAGACACCATTGCACCGGCAGCTGCCATCCGGGTTTTCTTGTCATGTTTGTTTCTTCCAAAAGAATGTCTCTCGTATTGTTATTCTATTGTTATTCGGACATACCTCAGCGTCACTCTCGCCAGTCGTCATTCGATGCAATCAAAGCTTGTGCTTGTGCCGCTCTTGAAGCATAGCGAAGCGGCAGGCGCTCGGAGTGTTTATCGCGTACCATCGTTTCGACATCAGCAAGTTGCGACGAGGCGTGTGTTTCTTACATTATACGCCAGTGATATCGCCTGAGGATTACTACACTCGCCGATCTTTTTTTTTTTTTTGCGAGGTGCTTGCTTTCCAGCGCGGAGGCACGCAAAAAAAAAAAACGAAATGTGTGGTCTCGTGGGCGGAGTTTATATGAATTGTTAGCGTGCAACCGACTACAGAGGCTTCCGGCGTCCAACGAGTATACGCACAGCTGCGCATGAAGATGCTGAGGCGCTGTTTACATTGATACCGTATTTTCTCGCGTATGACCCGCCCCTGCATATAGCCCGCACCCCCAACTACTAACCGCGGTAAAATAAAAAAAACTAATGAAAAAATCCCGGCATATTATTATCGTGAAACAGTGCTGTGAAGCCAACTTGCTCACCGAAATTCTCACCGAAAATACGGCAAATTCATTAAAAGTTTTATATCGAATTGTACAATATACCGAATTAATTCCCGTTTTTTGTTTGTTTGTTTGTTTGTTTGTTTTTTGCATGTTCGATATACGTGGTTCGGGTTCGACTTCTTGGCGTCGTGTTTGGCCCCGTACCCCTTTCCTCGCGTTCACTGGTAACCTTGAGTAGCTAACTTACTCGTACTGGAAGGTCAACGGCTCTTTAACAGCCAAACGTGGCTTAGTTCGTAGAACATGTTCCACAGCCTATGATCACTTTCTGTTTTGATTTACAATGCGAACGATGGGCCCAAGAAATTATTTTAAAGACATGTTTCATAGTTCATCCTTGAAGTATAAGGCAGCGCATCCAATTTATATACCTCTGTTGCTCGCATTAACAGCTTCGATCGGCTACCGAGGAGTTTTATAGACTAAAAACAACTATCATTCATAACTATACAACTCCGCTGCTACATCACCCGTTTTATGCAGCACTGTTACGTACGCGTAAAACAACGTAAACAACGCAGCACTTAATTTTATAAACAGAACAATTCAAATGATGAAAATATACTATTTAATTTATTGTAAGCATGGAATTTACTTGGCATGCATAAAGAAATGGTTATTATTGTACTACCAAAATGCAGCGTAATCAACATGCAGTGTGTGTAAAGCCTCAGTATTTCTCATTACTCATTACATTTCTCACTACCAGGACTTAAAATCCCTTTGAAATTATTCAATATGAGAGCGCCGCGCGCATGTATCGCACTTCAACGGTCGTTATACTCGGCGTATCGAACGACACGCATCGCCATGTCTTCTGTTACATGTGTACTCTTCTTAATGCGATAACCTGTCGCAGTGGCCAGCGGCGTATGGCGTCAGGTCTGCTCGTGTTTCCACTGCTGCGCCTTCATACTCGTGACACCGCTGTACGCGGGTGTACGAAATGCAGCGTGCTAGGCACACAGTGTGTGTGAAAGAAAAAGAAAACGTGGTCCACAGTTCCCGTTCCAGCACTGCAGTTTTGGCAGTTCATGACGCGAAACGCCAAGTAATCCTGCAGTAGCGTTGATAGGAATGACATTATAATGAGCAAGCCCAAGTAACTCTTCTATTGGTGACATACCTCCCGTTTCTCAGGTATGTAGATGTCAGGCACAAAGTTATGCCCTTAAGGTCTCTGAAAGAGTGCCGCGCGAATTGCACCACACAGCTTGGCAGGGGTCCTGGTGAAGCAGTCTATAGGAATTTTAGGCAAAGACGCGTCGCGTTCGAGGCTTGAAAATGAAAGTGTGTAGTACAGGGGTCTCAAACTCACCTGAGCGAGCGGTCCGCAGTCACGAAATTTAGCGCCACAAGGGCCGGGACAGTCAAGATGGTTGAAGCAGTAAGGGGAGGGGGGAGTTTGAACTAAATTTCACCTACCGTTGCCCCATATCTCATACATGGCTCACTTCTGAAGGGAATTTGACGCGTCGGGTTTTGAGAAACATATCTATACTGGTCTCCGCAATGACTACAATCTGGGCGCCGATTCTGAAATATATAGTTTTCGCTAAACGGTGTTGTTTAGCGGTATATATATATATATATATATATATATATATATATATATATATATATATATATATATATATATATATATATATATATATATATATATATATATATATTAAGGTGCGAAGCTAATGCGAGTACCATTTAGCCACAAGTCACAAGACCTTATTTGTTGTGAATCCGCGGGCCGCGTGTTTGAGACCCGTTGAAGTATATTTTTATTTATTTTATTTACAGAAATACTGCAGGCCGCATGGCCCAAGAAGCAGTGGCAATATAAAAGCAATATGAACATTGAACAACAAAGATGGAAAACAAGCAATAATAATGACAGAATTTTAAAAAAATCAAGGCAACACAAGTGGCAAAAAAAAAGGCAGTACGATTGAGTGAGTGTGAATGCAGAAACTGTGAAGCAAATAATCAAGTGAATTAAAATAGAGCCAATTCTGACTAACAGGGGAAAAGGAGGTTGCGTACAAGGTAACGTATAGGAGGAGGCATTCTACTCTTCTATGGACAATAGGTGGTCATGTGACAGGTTATACCAATCTTTAATTGCCTGCGGAAAGAATGAGAATTTAAATACATTAGCTCTGGCAAAATAAGGAGCTGGAGAAAGTGTATGAGTATGACGAGCCCGCCGTGATGTAAGTGGAAATATGTGTGGTGCTGAGTCGAGCCCAAGCTTCCGAGTGAGCAAAGAAAACAGAAATTTTAAACGCTGATCTTTGCGCCGGGATCGCAATGAAAAAACTTGATTTGATTCCATAATTGATGTAACGGAAAGCCTGTGGCCATATAAAGAAAAAAAATCGCACTGCAGCACTTTTTCAAGTAAACATCGAATGGATTCATGAAAGGAGTTTATTGCCTCATGAATCGACCGCCGCAAAAATTTTTCGAATCCGTCAAGTACGAGCGGAGTTGGAGAGATTTGTCGCACGCCGTGATTGCTTTCTCTCTTCTCTCGTCCCGACGAGCGCGCTGGAAGCTAAGCGGGGAGGGATGGCCCGGGGGAAAGAAGTTACGTCACGCGCGCCTCATGACCTTGAGCACTTATTTTTTCTTTGAACGCGCTGCTTACTTTCAGTGTGATCGCGAGCGGGCACGTGGGGGCCTCACGCGGCGGCCACGGTAACTATGCAGCTCACGATGTTCAAATCAGCCAATGGCCGTGAATAGGGGTATATGGCGCGGTCATTTGGGTAAATGGCTTCATTTGTAGATGTAAGAGGGAACGATTTCTAGCTGACATTGAGAATTAATTGTAAAATCCAGGCCGCCTGCTGCGCTATAAATATTTGGCTCGAGTGCTCTCAGGAGCCCCGACTACCTATCGGCAGCGTTTTCTGACCGTGCTGAAAAAATGTTTCAGGGCCCCTCAAAGTTACTTGTTAGGGTAACATCTAGGTACTTATATTCTCAGGCCTCAGTTAAGGGTTTAGAACATATGGAATAAAAAAATTAAGGGGGCTGTGCCTTTTTGTGACGCGAAGAAGTACTGTCTTGTCAGGGTTGAGTTCCATGCCCCATTCATTACATCAAGTAAGGATATTATCGAAGGCTATATTAAGAGTCCGTGTAATGAATACCGTTATATAGTACGTAATCATCTGCGAATAAACCTATCTTTATTGGTTCATTAATAACTGAAGCTAAATCGTTTATGTACATTAGGAACAAAAGTGGCCCCGGGACACTGCCCTGGGGCACCCCTGAAGATCGCGGAAGAGTGCCTGATTTTTTTTTTATTAATTTCGACACATTGTGTACGATTAATTAAATAGGCGGAAACCCAGGAAATAAGAAAATGCGGAAGGCAAATCATATGTAGCTTCCGAATAAATTTATCATGCGAAACGCGGTCAAATGCTTTGCCGTAGTCTAAGAAGATCGCGTCGACCTGACCACCCGTGTCGAGAACGGAAGCTAAAAAATGAACAACGGAAGCCAGCTGAGTAACGGTTGAAAATCCTTTTCTAAAACCATGTTGGTGTGCTGATAATATGTTACTGTCGTCTAAAAAGTTTGTTATGCAAGTGTCCACAATATGCTCAAGAAGCTTACAACGCGATGAAATTATAGATAGAGGTCGGTGATTTTAAATTGACAACTCATCTCCCTTTTTTATGCATGGGAACTACACGTGCTGATCTCCAATAATGAGGAACGTAAGAGGTCATAAAAGAAGAATGAAATATGATTACAAGAAATTTTGCTAAGGGCTCGGCACAGAGGCGAAGAAACGCGTTTAGTATTCTATCCGATCCAGGCGATGACTTTGCCTTCAGTTTGAGTAGCGTATTCAAGACTCCCTCATAGGACACAAGACAAGATCAACATCAAATGAATTCAACGAGGAACCAGTGGTACGAATCTCAGCAGCAACAGGAAACACGCTATGAAACTGACTATTAAAATGATCAGCAACAACCTGCCTATCATTCAGTATTTTATTATGTGTAATCTTATGAACTGACATCTTGCGCTCTTTAATACAATAATTCCAATACTTCTGCGGATCATCTTTGATAAAGTTCGGCAAGGTAGTGTTGAAGTAAAAATGTTTATCGATGAGAAGCTCCCGCGGAGGTGGCCGTAGTGTGCGTGAGGGTGAACGAACAGCCGGAGCCTTTCGAGCGTCGTCTCGATGACAGGGGGCGGTGACCGCCTTCTTCTTCGTGTCGCAGTTCACGCAGCTGCGCAAGGAGATCGCCGAGGAGCTGGACGAGGCGGCCGTGTTGGCACCCGTGCTGCTGCGCTACTCGGCCGGCTGCCAGCGGGTGCTCGAGCTGATGCGCGACGTGGACGAAGACGACTCGGACCTCTCGGCCGGATACCACTCGGACTCGGACCAATCAGGAGTGCCCATGCAGCGAGCGGCGGGGCAGGGTTGCAAGGCTCCCTCGTCCAACTACAGGTCGGTGCAGGAGTGCCTTAAGCGTGATCCATCGCGAAACAGTCTGGCTATTTGGGTACCTATTAAAACTTTCGTCGAAGCCACTTCCACTTATGGCACCTAACGCATGGTTGTTTCAGGGGCTACCTTCCTGTGTCTCTCCCCGGTTCTCAATCTTTGGATTTATTATGTTCATTTAGTCCTTATGTTCAAACCATGCCCCATGTGGCTGTGCGATATGCCCCCTCGACTATGCCTTGGTGCATTTTCTTTGGGGAATTTTTACGCTTTTACTATATGTAAAAGCATATGCCCTCTTGTCATGACTCTGGCTGTTTTGTTAGCTAATGCGCATAGTTTTTCAAACAGCGCAAGAACAGGACACCTAGAATAGACCACACAACACAGGCGTTGTGTGGTCTATTCTCGGTGTCCTATTTTTGCGCTGTTTGAAAAACTATGCGTACGTACCAGCAAGCCCGCTTAAGCACAATTTTGTAGCTAAGGCAGCCGACCAATGGGGCAAACAACACTTATATATGAACACCAACGAAAGGGTTTGTTAATTTGGCCCCCGATTCAAACGCCTTTTTCTTACTGACGCCCTTGTCCATTCTCGGCTGTGTTGCCTCACTCTTCCCTTCCGAGTCATGGCTACATGTAATGTTCACGTACTTGACTGTTTGGCAAACACACTTTGTCGTGTGTTTGCTAAGCCCTCTTGCACTAAAATTGTTTGTAGAAGCAAAGCTAACCAATTCTGACACGGACGATCGGCTAAATAACACTTACGAACTAAAAGCTCTGTGAAGTAGTAGGCCCTTTCTTTTATTCCTCTCTTCACTCCGCGCGTCCGTCTCAACGTACTCATTTTATCTATACTTGGAGCCTCTGATCGAGTGCACCACTTGGCAAGGAGTAGTCACATCTCAAGTACAGTAAATATCGCATCAAAAAGCAGCCAGCTTTGCTAGATGCTTCAATTTTCGCTTAGAGGGGTACTGACCCCAATTTTCGAAAGTGATTTTACTCTGCTATAAAATCATCCTGTATACAGAGACGGCGCTGAGCAAGTGTTGAGCTCAGTAAATGCTGATAAGATATTTTATTTCTTGACATTAAAGTTGTTTCTCACACGGCGCACTATACTTATATCGACGACAGGCTACAGTGTCAGTTCTGGTGACTTCCCGCTCAAGTATGGCTAGTTGTGATGACGTCAGGTACCAGAACATTCAATATGGCCACTTGTGCGTCACCAAAAGAGCCACGGAGCGGAGCGGCAGTGGAAACGTCACGATATCTTGGGGGAGCACGTGACAAGAAGCTCATACCGCGTTGTTAAGTCAGGGTACAGTAGGAACCGAAACTAGCTTTCAGAAACATACTGTAATTACTTTTTCAGTCTGCACTGGCCCTCCATATGACGCAGAAAAAAAAAACGACAACTAAAAATTTTCGTGTCCATATTCCTTTAGAGATCGAGGTATAGATTTATACGGGAAAATTTACGTCCGCCCGAACGGCTTAGTGGCTCAGCGTTCTCAGATAAGGCAACGACGGGTTCGCCCGCCGAGGGGTCGCCTTCCGAAGGGGGCATAATTTCAGCCCAAATTCTTGCGCGCTACAGACCCAGGCAGTTTTCAGACTTCAAGATCTCTCATTCATTCATTCATTCATTCATTCATTCATTCATTCATTCATTCATTCATTCATTCATTCATTTTTTGTTCTTTGTTCATCATTTAGTCACTTATTTCCTCATTTCTTTTGATCCTTTGACAAAGCCGGTGCTTGACAGACATTATAACAAAGGCACCGGTCAGTGAAAAATCCCATGAACGAGATATTTTTTGTGAATCCTTAATTTTGTTGTTATTTTAATCTCGTATCACCTTTAATCGGCAATAAGTACGTCCGAACTACGTTCCGAATAAAAATAATAATTAATCAAACGTTTAATCAAAAGAATCAAAAAGTTAATCAAAAGAATAATGATGATAATGATGAAATTTATTTCAACTACAACTAATCCTTCAGGGTGACAACTCGACCCTGAATGTTTACTTCTAGAGGGGCTTATACACAAAACTTTCTCTATTTATCTGACTAGTACACAGCAGTCATAACTTCGCATGAGCTTATTTACATTAGGATAAAATTGCATTATTGACAGTCTGGCAGCAGCTGCTTCTCTTTCGCTGGAATTGACTCTGTTGAACAGAAAATAACTTCTATAGTCAACAAAGTTGCAACGCATGCAGTCGCCAAACGCTGTGCGAATAAAAAGGACTTCCTGTGCCACCTTCTTCATACGACTTTTGCTGTATGGTTTGTCCGCTTCATTACAGTCTAACCGAATAATGTCATCTGTAGCTTCGACCTGCACTGAAAGGGCTTGTTGGTAAGGTAATGTCTAGACAGAGCAGATAATTTTAAAAAAATAATTCTGAAGTTTTGCGTGCCAAAAGCACGATATGATTACGCGGCCAGCTGTAGTGGGGGACACCGGAATAATTCTGACCACCTTCTGGGGTTCGTCAAAGTGCACCTAAATCCAAGCACCACAAGTGTTTTTGCATTTCGCTACTACTTTCCTATCTTCTTTCTTCTTTCTGTCCTCCCATCTTCCTTTCCTCTCGCTCTTCCCTCCTCCTGAAAGACTAGGCAGGCGTTGTGCACCTCTAGGTGGCAGTTGTCAGCCTGATCTCTCCCTGTTTCCCCTGTGTGTGCATATCAACTACTACTACTACTACTACTACTACTACTACTACTACTACTACTACTAATAATAATAATAATAATAATAATAATAATAATAATAATAATAATAATAATAATAATAATAAGATAGCAATGCGACCGCTATGGCCGAGAATCGAACCCTCGTCCTCAAGCTTACCCGCTAAAGCACCTTACCCGCTAAAACATCCACGGCGGGTGTGTGGAGGATGGGGATTTATAATGCTGGGATCCTGAGTAGCCTGCCGTTTCGTTCAATCGCAGTTCCAGCTCAAGCGCAATAGGGACCGACGTCCAGTCGTCATCGTCCGAGAGCGCAGCGGCCGAGGAACTTGCCGCGGCGCGCCAGACCATCGCGACGCTACAGCAACGGCAGCGCGAGCTCCAGGACCGGCTGGCCATCCAGGCGCAGAGGATGGTGGCGCGCGGGGGTCGCTTCGAAAGCTCGGCTCAGGGCGAACAGAGGCCCTCGGCGCTGGTGCGACGCTACGGCAGCCTGTACGCGCAGGCGCGCGTCGACACGCTCGACGCCCTGGACTCCATCCCGCAGCTGCGGGACGCCGACGAGCTCAAGAGCAAGCTCCTCTTCTCCGTGGTCGTGGTAAGCATGCGCAAGCTGTGCCGCGAGCATTGGCGCATTGCCTGTTAAACATTTTCTGCACGTGGTTTCGGTCCGTTCTGCAGCAAGGTATATTGACGGGAGAAAATATAGGTTGCAGCGGCATACGTACGGCAAGCGTTACCAAATCATGACCAGCAGCTTACTCGCATCTTTGAAAGGATAAGTGTACAATTATAGCGTTCTACTGGTGCTAACATGGGCATAGGCGTGCGCACGAGGCGAGTGAGCGGGCGGGGGGGGGGGGGGGGTGCGCCCCCTCTAGTCATCGAAATGGGGCGCCAAGTCTGCCCCACACCTTTGTTCAGTCGGACTTGTCCAGTCATTGTTCAAAGTACGGGGTTATAGCTACGCATGCTTTTTCACGATAATGGCGACCGGGGGCCCCTGATGTTGCATTCGAAGAACTGTTTAATCCACCATTGACTGATATTCTACTAAAGTTTTGTTTTTGTCTCTCTCTCCCGCCTTTATCCCCGAAAAGCCGGAGACCAAAGGCAAAATTGTCATTGTGAAAAGCACGTCATCGCTTGATTTTCAATGTTGTCTCCATTGCGAAGCTTGTTTTCTTCGGTCTCAACCAATAAGAGCGGGGAGGGGGGGAAACTTGCCACCCCCCCCCCCTCTAATGGAGAACCCTGCGCACGCCTACGAGTCTAATAAAGAAACTTCATCAGAAGTTAAGGATCGCGCCGCGAGCAGTGTGACGGAGGCGCAATATTAAGAGCGTGGATTAGGACAAGTGCGGATTAGAAAGCAAAGAGTTGATGGTATCCACTATTCTGAGTGACATTAAGAGGGTGAAGAAAAAAAATGTAGTTGGGCAGGCCTCACAGCTGGTGGTCTAATAGAGAGACTGAATGGAGGGTGCCAGAAGAAGCGTAGACGAGGATGGCAGAGAATTAAATGGTTGCGATGAAATTAGGTAATTTGCAAGCATAAGAAGGAACAGTTCACACGAAAAAACTGATAATTATGGTAATAAACCATATTGTTAGCGGCGCACATACCAACGGCACCTATCGCAAATCGTTGATATATTGACTGCTTGAAAGAAAACTATGAATGGGCTATCATGTAATGCTTCATAAGACAAATACCTCTCCCTTATAATAAGATTTTAGCGGGGGGGGGGGGGCTGGTTTGTACGACTTCACCTTTTAACGCACTGGCATGCATTGACGAGGGACCACATGTAGGAAGGAAAGCCCCCCCCCCCCCCCCCCAAACAAAGTTTCTGGCTATATACGCTACTGCACCTTGTGTGTGTCTTTTGTTCCTGTGGTCCAAGTCAATAACTGGAATCGACGAAGATCTCTTCCTTGTCTACAGTGATCACGGAGATTTACGAGGAATGCTCGGCATCAAAAACAACAAAACCCGTAACTAGCCCATCAAAATGTCCCAGCGACTATAAGTACGTAGCGTAAGCTTACTACTTCAAGTCATTGTTTCTGCCGGAAAAAAGGTCCACAGTCCACACGTTGCCGTATATTGAGATTATAGGCGTCTGAGCTGCCTCGTTGGGCTCTGCAACCTTGCCGGCTGGTTGCAACACAATCACCACCACGTTGGATCGACCACTTCTGGCAAGCAAATTGTATTAGGCAAGGCAAGGCAAGGCAAGGCAAAAAAGAAAAAAAAATGTTGCGATAGCTCGCGTCCATTTTTGACATAAATCGGATTGAAATTTAGAAGCCTCAAAGGGCAAAACAGCTGCCAGCAGTTGGCTGAACATGTGACGAACGGCTGTCACGTGTATCATAAATAAAATTGTGCTGAAAATTTCTTGCTGAGGTTTCTCTTTATTTTGTTGCTTGCTTACTTATATAATCCTGTTATTTCAAAAAGTCATTTAGGACTGGGGAAGTTCATCAAAAACAAGTGCAATAACGTACGTATACCTTTAAAATCTAACAGGGTGAAAAAAAGAAAAAGAATTAGGAGACATCATCTGTTCACTTGCACATAAAGGTGTTCTCACTCAAAATGGAATGGAGTTGTGGCAACCCGTAGTTAGTATACATGGGAACAGTTGCTTAGGGCATCGCTTAGGTAGAGTGCTTATGATTTCAACGCCTGTTGCAAGTAATTTTGTCATCGTGGCGCAGGGGCGTAGCCAGAAATTTTTTTCGGGTTGGTAGGGGGTCAAGCACCATTTAGGTATATATGTATGTTCGTGCGTGTGTTTGCTTGTGTGCGTGTATATCTACACATGTAAAATTTTTAAAAATTCGGGGAGGGGCAGCAATCCACCCTCCCCCAGCGCCGGCTACGCCAATGTCGTGGCGCTATATATGTGAAACTATCATAACAAGGTCTCTATTTTTTACTTTTTTTTGGGGGGGGGGGGAGAAGGAATGATCTCAAAACGCGAATTTTGAAGTACTCTGAAAAGCTACTCAGAAGCATGCACGGAAAGACGAGCTCCTGTGTGAGCAGCTGGGCGAGAGGGCGGCTGGTCGTCAGTGCGGAGGACATGGGGATGAACTGCCGTAGACGTGCGGATTTTTAGCGCTACCCCGCTACTCCTCGTCCTCCTCCCGAAGCGGGGGACTGACCGCGCGAGAGCTCGCGAAATTATTAGATAATCTGCATGCGAGTTCAGCCGCACGAGGGCTGTTGTGGAACGCTGGCGTCCTCTGTCGAGCGTAACAGTGATCTACTTCGAATACGAGGCAGCCGGTATAGTGGCGCGGCGGGAAGGACGAAAGTCGTGGCGCCAGTTCACTATTGGCTCAAAACTAATTTTATTAACGGTCGGTTGTAGTTACATGCATTCCTTAATCGCGTTTGGTAATGGCGCGATGCATAATATTGATGGTTTTCTTAAATGCGGCTACTCGCTGCGTGGAGGGCCCTTGCAGGATACACGAGTAAAAAAGCACGAGGAAAAGCTGATTTTGCGTTGTCACCCAATGAAGCAAAAGCTGGTCGCGTCTTTCAACACGCGTGCAAAGTTCTGGGAGACTACAGACATTACTGCCGTAGGCTGCTCCTGCGTTGTCCACTGTAAGCGTGCTGTACAAGAGGGACGCTGCATTATGTAATAATCATTTCTTCAGTTGCCAAAACCACGGTCAGGGGCGGATTCTGAGTGGGCAGAGACGTGCCCACGAGGGGGCAGGGGAGGCGGCCGACCCTGCTAATCATCTGAGGTAGGCGCCAAGGCTGCCCGATACATTTACTCAGTCGGACCGTCGTTGTTTAATGTGCAAGGTTGTGGACATGCAGGTTTTTCACAATAGTGTACACCGAGGACCACTGATGTTGCATTCAAAGAGCTGTTTTACTTCCCATTTTTGCCCCCGGAACGCCGGGGACCGAAGGCAGGCCGTGGCGGGAAACACGTCGTCGCTTCATTTTAATTTTTGAAAATACTGCGAAGCTTGTTTTCTTTCGAACTCGACCAACGGCACTGCGGTGAGGCTTCGCCCACCCCAATGAGGAACCTGCGCACGCCTATGAGTGTGCGGGTCCGGTTGTGCTGACACCTTACCTGGAATGTTACCACAGCGGGTGCGCTGCAGTGGGTGATTCTTCTTCCCCAGTTAATGTAATTGGTCAGCATCTTCTAGCTGTTGGGTCCTTCTGCATTTTACCCTTGCTGCCGAGGTCTTAAAAAATTTCTACGGTCCGTCCACACAGATAGAGACTAATGAAGCGTATTCGGCGAATTTGTGTGTGTGTGTGTGTGTGTGTGTGTGTGTGTGTGTGTGTGTGTGTGTGTGTGTGTGTGTGTGTGTGTGTGTGTGTGTGTGTGTGTGTGTGCGTGCGTGTGTGTTTGTGTGTGTGTGTTTGTGTGTGTGTGTTATGAGAATGAGAGCAACCCTCAATTTCATAAGCTTTGAATAACTGGCTGCATATTGGCGCTTACATTCCCATTCCTTCTTCCTACCCCTCAACAAAAACTGTTCACACATCTAGCCGCGTCGCTTGGATAAGAATAATTCGAGGAAAGCGCTCCTCCAGCGTCATTGTATTCGAAGACGGAACGAGTGCCGCGCACCTCTGGCCTTCAGCGCCCTGTATAAATGGTCTCGACCCAGAGCTTCTTCTAAGAAAGACGTAATCGCCGGGAGCCGCTGTGCCTAGCTCTCGATCATGGATTGGCTCACAATCCGCGTTCTCTTAATCCCCGTACTTGCAATCAGCGGTTTACACACCTGGTAGATGTGCAGTTCCTGGTGTTCGAGCAATTGGCACGACATGCGGCCACAATCTTCAAGTATTTACTCACAGCTTTGTCGATAAGGGAATGCAGCGCAGCAGTATTTCTCCTTCTTAACCCGAAATGTATCTTGGAGCCGTCCGATTTATACGGAATCACTTCTTCGATATAAAACGCACTTGTCGCCGTTGTTATGCTCTGAGACATGAAGTCTCCGTCGGTATCGCTGTAGCGTGCGTTTCGCCCAGATAAAAGCTATAGGGGTATGTTTGTACAGTCACGTTCGGAGAACAGCGAAGCCGATTTTATCGGCGTGATGGGCTGCGAGGCTGCTGATAGTATTTCGCTCAGAGAATTGATAATAATATCTGTGGTTTAACGTCCCAAAACTACGACATCATTAATAATAATATCTGGGGTTTAACGTCCCAAAACCACGATATGATTATGAGAGACGCCGTAGTGGAGGGTTCCTGAAATTTTGACCACCTGGGTTTTTTTAACGTGCACCTAAATCTAAGCACACGGGCCTCAAACATTTTCGCCTCCATCGAAAATGCAGCCGCCGCGACCTTCGGGTCAGCAGTCGGTGCCGTAACCACTAGACGACCGTGGCGGAGCGCTCAGAGAAGTGAAAGCAGCGAGTAAAGCATCCGCAAGAAGCTCAAATATGTCATGAAACTACTCTCAAGGGTTTTCTGAGGAAAAACTTCGCCCGAACTACTTGTTGCGTCGGAGTTTCTGCGAATACAGCCTGATAGGACTTGTCGCCATTGTGTGCGCGTGTTTTACGACTAATTGACAGTGGTGTTTGCCATTTCTTCTTCAAAACGCCCGAACTTTTTCCCGAAGCGATTCTTTTTGACGAGCGCAGAGGGGCATGCCAACGTAGCGCGTATACTTTCTCGAGGAAACTACAGTCGAGGTATGCTTCGGATGAGAGGGCTTGTGTCGGATTCCCCCATAAATTTATTGTCTCGGTATTGTCTCTGATTCTCCGACAAATTTGTCGGCAGCTCACACATCAGTAGCAGGCCAGATCTCCTCCGGCCGACCTCTCTTCTTTGCTCGCATTAAAGCCAACCTATCTCTCTTTTAACTTTCACTTTATCAAATTTTAGTAAATACAACGTGAAAAGACAGTCGCTTCGTCGACGTGTGGGGAAATCTTGCGGCACGCTTGTTACCACCACATCCTAATAGCAGCGTAACAGATGGGGACAAAGCAAGGCAGGCGACACAGGCTGTCAGATTTTTTTCGCAAGTCGGATTTTATTGCCGACTGTTCGTCCGCGATCGCGAAACGCTAAATTGTCGCACAGCTGTCACGTTTGCACCATCGAGTTTTACCGTTGGGGAATAGAAGACAGGGCACACAAGCGAGGTTACTCAACACCTTTGTCATCGGCCCTATACTTGCACAATATCAAACACGATAGTCTAAAAATGGCAGCCATGCGAAGGTTTAATCTTTCGCGATCACTGACGTCCAGTAGGCGATAAAATGTGACTCATGGAAAAATATGTCTCTTTATTTGAAGCCTCGATAAATTGAACTTTGTTGTCATTGTGTTAGCCGGAATTAATATCCACTTCTAAGGAACTTTCATAAGCGGAAAAAGAAGTGTTCTGTATTATACGTATTTCAGATCATGTAAAGTCTTCCACAAAGGTTTACGAGACCCGAGATTTACGAAAACGCTTAGTTCCCGCGAAGTAATACTGGAGTGCATAGCCTCTAAATCAAAGGTTCAGTGTATGTGGTAGGGACGCGGCATCACGATGACCCATAGAAGCGCCATAAACGTGCATTCTCTGCGAAACTCCTGGCCCTTCCATGGCCCACTGTTTGCAGTTTTTGTTACATAATTTAATTTCTGTCACGGCAAAGTTAACGCGTGATTACTTCTGTCGAATTCTTGTTTCATCACAGAGTTGTAGTTTCGTGGAGCGGCATTAATCGCAGCCATTTGCAGCAGCCGCCATCTTTCTTGAAGAGAAGACGAAATTAAGAACGCTTATTCCTTCGTATTACAGAGATTCGTTCGAGTCTCTGGAGGATACGAGGAATGGCAGCAACCCTTGCATTGTCTTCTAATCTTATGACGACCGGTGAATATAGACTATATAGTGCGCCTGTTCGACAGTCCGCACTCCCGGAACCAAATATAGATTGCGCACGCGTCTATCTGCCTTTTTGCAGCTGGGCTTCCGGTCGGTGCAAAACAGCGTGAGCGAGATGAAGGCCCAAGTGCGGCGTGCTCTGCAGATCCCGGCGCAGCTGAGCAGCGACCCACGAGTTCTCGAGCTCGATGCCAGCGTGGACGACTACCTGCGCGCCAACCCGGACGCGTGCGACGTGTCCCGGAATGTCGAGGTACGATCGCGACAAGAGGGCGCATTGCGTTGCTCTGTCTCTCACCGACCTGAATTAGAGAGGCCCGATGTTGTATCACGCTTGCAACGTCCGCAAACGGATTGGTGTCAAAAGCCATGCGCCCGCGTCGGTGCTCATCGCCGGCCGTGAGCCCGCGCGCACGAATGCGTACGGAAGCCGCTTACAAAACTGTTCCAAGTGTTGTCGTCACCCGCTTATCGCCGATTTTATCACTCTCTGCAATCTGAATCATTAGCCTCAAAAAGCTCCTATTTCTGAATGCGGTCGTTTGTCTAATACACGGGGACATGTCTGCGAAAAGTGCCGAGGGTCGAATTCCTGAAGCGTTGTGTTCATAGAAGCTGTTCGTTATTGGCCGGTTGTCTTCGTCATTATTTAGCCTAGCATAACTATTGGCTGGAAGCTGCCCTTACGATCGGTTTTAGCGTAAAAGCTTTTTCCGAATCCCGACCCAGAAAAAATTTTCTGAAGGTTACCGAGCTGATTAACCGCCTGTGACGTCGAGTACAGAAGTGTGACAATACGGTGGCGGGAACAACAGTGGCCTTCCTCTTCTCTTAAATGTTTGTTCCCCTTCCCCAGTGAAGGGTAGCCAACCGGGCTCAGCCCATGGTTAACCTCGCCGCCTTTCTTTTATCCTTCTCTCTCTCCCTCCCAACTCAGAAAGGTATTGCGATGTTTTATGCAGCATGCTGGTGACATCAGGTATTGTTCTAATATCGGCTGAATGAGTTAACAAAAGCTTTCAAACGCTGCAGTTGCTCGCTCCTGCGAGTACTAATTAGGAGATGCCGTACATATTGTTAGCGAAGGCGGCCGCCCCATGATGAAGAGGACGACAAAAAAAATTGTGAGCAAATGTCCTCCGTGAAGGTGGATGAAGCTGTTTAGCACGCGACACCGAGGTGACACAGAATTTTCAACAAAGCTACGAACTAATTTCTTGTCTGGTTCGGAGTTGGGCGTATCAGCATGGCGTGTTCTTCTTTCCAGTGTTCTTAAAAGGCAGATCGCGCGAACACCGCAACGCATGTCTGACATCAAATTTTCGCAAAGCCCGAATTTTCCTGATGTGCATACGATTCTCCATGTCAGCTTCACACCTTGTCCTGCTGAGGGCTTCCATAACTCCACCACGAAAGTCGACGAAGGCTTCATAGAAAGCTTTCTTCCCTTACATTTGCTTTGCACCGCCGGTACAATGCATTCATATGGTTGAGATATATTCACTCTCTGCCAGCACGTGTAGCCCAGTGATCAAAACACTCGCCTTCGGAGCGAGGGGGCCCATGTTCAAGTCCAACCTCGCCAGGAAATTTATTTGGGTTTATTCATTTATTTCTGGGATTTCCTGTCTTCGGACACGAAATTGTGCCAACGAGTCATATACAACTTCGCTGGAGAAGTTTAGGGAATACGGCCCCATTCGCGTGGGCGGTCGCCCAATGTTAAAAAGCCTTTATTGACAAAAAGTCAATAAGGGCTCTTATTCGGGGCCGTTATTGGCAAAAAAAGTCAATAACCACCCATATTCACTAAAATCAACGTGCAACGCAAGAACTTGAGGTAAAGTTTAACCATATCCTAACGCAAGGCATGCCACTAGCCAAACCGGCCGGTCAATGGCAGAAAGCACGAACGAAAATGCTTGTCAGCATGGCTCCAGAATTAGAATCATATGCGTTCTTGAGTTACCAAAGTATAGGAAATAAACGAGCGTGTAGAAGGCACAAAAATGAAGATACGTCCACTATGACGATTGGGGGGCAGTTGTCCTTATCAATCGTTCTTGCATTAGAACTTCTTGGTGACTACGGGTCTGGGGCCCAATTTACAAATATTTCCGCTCGCGAGTGTTCTTTTGCTGGATGCATTTGCTAATTATATCATCAACGTCATGATCGGTTCACATATCACCTTACGAGCAGCTCTAGCGTAAAAGCTTCCTGTGAAAACGATTCCTCGTTTAGGCATTGCACGCCATAAAAATAATGATAAATCACCCCTGAGGTTGTATCTTCCTCCCAAACGATAGTCGTCATGCTTCTCGCTTGCTTCTCTTTTTTAAATGCGAAGCATTTCTTAGCGAACCTCTGGCACTTTGAGCGTTTCTATCTACGTATCTATCTATATATCTATCTATCTATCTAGCCGCCTACGTCTGGGCGCTCTCATGATCGCCTCCTTAACTTGGTGTAGACCAAAATTTGCATGCGAGGGTAGGAGGATTTGACGAATATGATTGCCGGGTCATGACATCAATAACGTTAAAATCCTGTCGCGTACGTCGTCAAACCCTTTCCACTAGACACGTGTGGCACATACCCGTTTACCATGGGCCGCCGTGTACGGGTATGCGCCACAGGTGATTGACAGTTTATATCTACCCAGGAATGGCGAGAACAGACATTGGTTACTTAAATGCTAAAGCGTTAAGGAAAACCAGAATCGGCAGCGTTGACTCAACGAATGGAAATAATGAAAATTAGGATCCCAGCAGGAATCGAACCCAAGCATTCTGCGTGGCAATCAGGTATTCTACCACTGAGCCACGCCAGGTCTATAAACTGGTTTGGAAAAACAGCCTACGCAGGCGTAAGATCGGCGCAACGTCAATTGTGGTTGTGGTGCTGTCTATCTAATTTTACAAGAAAGCAATAAACACTACATGATACTCCTACGATGTGTACTCCTACGATACACGCGTCATATCAGATTAACGTCTGCTGTTCCAGTGTTGGCTCCCCTTTTATAGCTATCTAATCAGCATTACATTTGTATACCTATCATTCAGCAAGCTATATTGAAGGATTGCTCGACCCCGGAGGAATACATTAACGAAAGTTACATATGATATCCACATCACCGCACCGTAAAGTGCACTTCGTCCAACAGAACGGCGCAGTGTCCTCTTCATTTCTTACGAGGTTGGGCGATGGCCGCATGGTGACCGAGGATGATGCCAGATTGATTGACAGCCGCTTTGTAGACTAGGCTACGCAGGCCACATACGCCCAGGTAGTCTACGAATACGACAAACACCATCCACTCATGTTGGTCTACCTAGCACTATCCAGGCCTACCAGCCTCGAAGGCCTATACCTTACCAACGCGATGGGCGGCTTCAGGTTCCGACATGTCGGCGGCTCTGTCGACAGACAATTTGTCGACGAAATGACCGCGGCATCCACGAATTCCAACAGCTCTACTATACCACATACTTCACTACACATGGACCCCTCGACACCACGATCACGACCGGATCCTATAACAAGTCATGACCAGCTGCTGGTGCTCACTGATCACGGTGATGATGCCCTTGTTCAAGAACTGTCAATAACTTCTTGCACACATGTACACTGGTTTGTGAAACGTGCGTGCGTTCTCGGGACACGTATAAGCACTACATATCAGCTTACTGCTTCTGGTGTTGGTAATACCCACGTTGCATACCCAAACGTAAACAACTGGTTATATAACACATATGCGGCACTTCAACATATATATGTGTGCGTATAAAATTTATACAAATCTTTAGCGTCATTTTGTAACGTGTCGCTCAGTAAAAAAAAGTTACGCCACAGTCTCCTACACGCCGCATGCTTCGCATAACATCGACTACCACGGTACGTGGGATCTGCCGATTTTTTTCTTTTTTCTTTTTTTGCAGTTGCTCTTGCTGTTTAAAACTCTGCGCTCTCTGCCGTCTTCTCAAGAATGGCATGTTGCTAATGACGTGTATTCCATTCTTGACACGAAAGTACTGGGAATGCAGTGTTGAAAACTGTAAATGCATGAAAGGTAGACGGTGGTCATTGTTTAGGCGCAAGATCAGCTTCCTAGGGTGGTCATTTTATTTATTTATTTATTTATTTGTTTGTTTGTTTGTTTGTTTGTTTGTTTGTTTGTTTGTTTGTTTGTTTGTTTGTTTGTTTGTTTGTTTGTTTGTTTGTTTGTTTGTTTGTTTGTTTGTTTGTTTGTTTGTAATTTGTGGCAGCGCCCGCCTTGCGTTATGCTTCTCGGCGCTACTGCTGCGCCCTGTGGCGCAGCAACATTATCAGGTGCCTTTATGCGGCTTCCGTGCCTTGGAGCGCTGTAGCGAAGTGTCGTGTGCTGCTGGTCGGTGTGTGCTGATACGAGAGCAAGCCGACATTGTTGCATATCAATAGGCGACATCAAATATAAGCACAGAAAAGTTTAGTTTATCCAACACGTAAAAAGTAAAAACAAGGTGCCGAAGATCTGAAAGGAAAGGCAGGGAGGCTAACCTGGCGCCAGTAACCGGCTTGCCACCCTGCGCAAGGAGAGACAAAAATTAAGATCACTGGCATGAAGATGGCGCAACGCATCTTATAACAATAAAAGCGAAAAAAATATGCGTTCTGACGGGCCTCCTTCATTTGTTTACAGCCTCTAGAACAATGGCAAATCAAATCAGCGCTTTCCTTTCAGCTTCCAAGTGAATGTAGTCAGTTGAATGTTTCCACGTTGCGTAGTCTAAGTGTACTTTTGTCCTGGTGCGTCATGTTCTTACCCGTGGTTCGTCTTGGTGCGCCGATGCAGGAAGTGTGCGCGCAGATCTGGGCGACGCTGTACGACTACCCCTGCCTCAAGGGCTGCGCGGGCCTGACGCGATACGTGTGCGACTGCGTGCGGCTCGCCTGGGCGCTCAGTGTCCACGGGTTCGCGCTCGAGTTCGAGACGCGTGCCTTTAGGCGGGAGCTGCACGTACGCTTTCACACTTCCGACCACCGGTCGGAGCGCATTCGCACCTACCTCTGGCCGGCCCTGTTGCAAGCACCGCGGGGGCCCTGCGTCCACAAGGGCGTCGTCATCACCTGAGCGGAGTCCGCAGGTTCGCCGGGCCGCAAGAGGAGCACGCCTCCCGCGTCGAGTTCTGACGACCGTCAAAAACACGGCTGGCCCATGGTGCGAGACCGCCTTCGTGGGCGCCTACATAAGGGGGCTCACTGCGTCACCAGCGGACCGGAGAAAACTCACCATGGGCGCCCCCGAATACTTGCCTGTGCTATGTGAAGGACTTTTGTACAGATTGTATTGTCGAGAGTGCGTGCGTAAGGGAGTAAGAGTGCAATAATATCCATCTGCGTTGTTTTGACTATCAAATAGCGAGCGCGAATTAAAGTTCGCAAATTAACTTCCTACATGTATGTCTACGACGCTTTAACAAAGCCGTTATAACGACTCGTTCAAAGCTAACTGGCGTGCAAGTCGGTCACGATAGACTCTGATCAGAAAATGTTGATGGGAGGTACGAGCATATATTGTCTGCAGTCAGATGAATGTTGGTTCGCACAAGGCTTCGGTTTCAACGTTATTAAGGCTCACTGTTGCAGCCGGAGAGTGTCACGTTAATCAGTGACCATCGGCATACTTCTCAGCTTACCAATAACGCTTGAGCGCTCGCACGTTGGCACCAAGAGCGCTTTGCAGTTGCGACGAGGTTTACGTATGATTCCAATACCATAAGTATAATGAAGTGTCCTGTAATCAAGAACAGTGGTGTTCAATTCAACGTTGTTGCTGCGCTATGATAATTAATGCGGAGAACGAGAATTCATATCAAAAAAAAAAAAAAGGAACCCTGAATGCGTACCAGCAATACGTAATGTCGTCAAAAACGGTTTAAACTATTATGCAGCGTCCGTCTATAAAGGCCGTTACTTTAGATCATTAAGGCAATGTGCTTCGACTAACGTGTCTTGAGCCATATATAGTCAATTGAGATGTTGAGGAAGAAGAAGAAGACTTCAATAAATGACGACTCCAGAACTAGTCGTCTGTTTTTGTGGAGGTGGCACCGAATAAATCTTAATACGTTATACTGAGAGAAAGTTCTTTTAGGCTGCCTGACTGAGTATGCTCACGTATTCACACTTTAACTCATTCGACTACCCTAATTGTAAGAGCTGTCAATGTAAAATGCCATGAAAGAAAAGTTTCAGAGGGTCCATAAACACTCTTACGAGATGAGGACACGATTGGAGCTGTCGAGTTGTGTTATAAAGAATAAGGCAATGCGAGAGGCCGACTTGCGCTATAGAATGTTCGGCTCGTTGAGTCTAAATCGTTTGCTCTTGCTGCGTGCGATGTGCACGAATACCGGCGAGAATTCGAGTCACACTCTGATTATTTCTCCGTGAACGTCTTTCTGCATGTACTGCCGCTTTCCAACAGCTCCGTTGACGAGTCCATCGAGCACGTCGATGTTTCGTAAAATGGTGTACGGATATCTAATGCATAAGGTTAGTCTGCCGAGCCTGTTCCCCGTGTCTGCCTTGCCTAGCCCTTCTCGTATTTGGTGACTCGGATGTAGAGCACACACGTTTCAACTCACGCTTGTCCTCTGAGACCTCCTCGTTAAAGGAGCGCCTCGTCGACGAGTCTTCTGCCGATGTCGACGCTAGGCCTACAGCGTACACGTCAGACTTACTGCAGCTATGCATGTTGCGCGACACTGCCTCCACAGAAGATACGGCGGACAATGGCGCGCTCCCTCCGAGTCGGGACTTCCCCTTCTGCTGCGGAGATTCCCCTCTCCTAATCCGCGGCTGCAAGTTGCTGCGGCAGTTGTCGGCGTCAGTCAGTTCCGCTGGGAGAGGTAGCGTGCTTTCCGGACACGGATTTTGTGGACGCCCGGCTGTGTGCGTTCGCCCCAGCCAAGTAGCGCTTTCGCGTGAAAAACCGCTACCAAGTGAAGCGTGGATCCAAACTTCGTGTCGCTGTGTGCGCTGCTGTTCTCATATTTTGGCGAAAGCAGACGAGTTTTATGAACTCAAGCTTTCCCAAACGATGCCAAAAGGAAACCACTGCATAAACAAGTAATATAGGAGGACATTATTAGCGTTCTAGCTTTGACTCGTTCGATTGTCCTAACACGCCCGACCCGGCATGCTGCAGAAACACGAACCATAAATGGCACGTCTTGTGTAGGGAACGTGCTCAACCTAGCGTGTGTTCGCTAATGTCCATTCAATTCATTGAACTTGTTTATTTTTTTACATGACAAGCGTGACTGTGCATATATCACTCAGAAGTTGTTTTTTTTTTTCTTCTTCTTCTTATGGTTTATCAGCAGGATCACTGTTCCTCTTAGCGTTGTGAAAATTCTGTCCACAATTTTCTTTTCTTTTGCTAACGTACAAGTCTAAAAAAAAGTTCTCCCTTTCCAGAAACGCATGTGCTTCTTCTCGACTCACGAGGCTAAAATATTCGCGATGGCCTTAATTAATGTCTAAACGCTCTACATTTGGAAGAAAACGACAGTATAAACATTGTCATGGCTTACAAAAAATGCAGTCGTTAACGGCAACTCCACCTTACTGCGTTACTGCAATCGTCCAGATATGTAAACGGCAAACTTGTATGCAACAAATACATCTAAATAATCCCTTGTAATTTGTTACATAATTTGACGTTTTTGTAATTAAATGGTTACACTTTTTACTCGGTAAAGCTCCTCTAATTCAATTACTTTTTTCAGTAATTAATTTCATGTGCCCTATTTCACTACTGACGAGTGTGTACAGGTGAAACAGCCAACGCAGCTTGTTGGGTCTCGAGATGAGCTGCGCTCTCGGAACACACGGACACAAGTCACGCCGTCGTGCAACCAAACACATGTACATTTTATTAACTGCTTTTACAACGGCGAGCTCGCCAGCCAAATCTAATACATGACTAGTAACGCGCTAAATAATTAGATACATAACACCGCTACAACACACAGGCAACATAACACACACAGAACAACATAACACAAACAATGTACCGCGAATGCGGCGTCGCCGACGTTCGACTCACCACACGAGTCCGTGGGACCGAGCCGCGGTATCGCCCCCACGGACCCCGCGCGAGAGACCACCATCCATGAACGCTGACAACCCCCCCTCCCCCCCCAAAAAAAAGGTTTCAGTGCTCATTCACAAGCACCTGGATAACCTTGCTACCCGCCAAGCGGCGCCACTGCGCCGATGGATGGATGGATGCTATGAGCGTCCCCTTTAAAACGGGGCGGTGACATGTCTGCCACCAGGCTCGAAGAAAAAAAAAAAAAGCTTTCTTGTTTCATGTTGGCCTAATACCTTATCTGCATTGATTAAATCTATGTTATTATACCAAAAAAATATAAATTCACGGTCCATGCCTCTTAAGGCAGAATGACCTTATTTTTCCCCCATTATTTATTTTTGTTCTTTATCTCTACTTTTCTGCCACCAATACTCTAACCGTCTCTTACTTATTTCTATCGCGGACGTGTGCAGCTTTCCATTGTTGTCCCTAAAACCCAAGGCTTCATGTAGACTCGTGCCCACACGTATACCTGGGTGAATATCGCCACATTCAATCAGTACATGTTCCATCGTTCCTTAGTTCCCCGCAGCATGTACATTGTTCTTCTTCGTTACTGAATCTCGCTTATAACTACGTGTTCTAAGGCAGCCCGACCTTGCTTCAAACAGTAAAGCGCTTCCCCTTGAATTATCATAAAACCTTTCCCTCCTTATTTCGTTTTTTCCCTTTCGGTAGTTACTCAGAGCCGGCTTCTTTTCCATCGCTGCCATCCAATAAGTCCTCTCCGCCTCTCTGACCTTCCGCTTAATGCTCCTTGTTGCCATATCGCCCGCACTGCTAGCCGTATATTTACTGGTGAGCCTCCTAGTTCTTTTTCTCCACTGCGTGTCAACGCTTTTTCTATACAAATACCTGAAAACCTTCTCTGCCCATCTACTGTTCTTCATTTTCCTCAGCCTCTCTTCGAATCTCATTTTGCTCTGAGCTTCCCTAACTTCAAAGCCTGTCCATCCCATATCACCCTTTACAGCCTCATTTGTCGTCTTCCCGTGAGCGCCCAACGCGAGACGGCCCACCGTCCTTTGATTTACATCCATTCCTGATTGTACCTCTGACTTCATGTACACCACTGAGTTCCCAAATGTAAGCCCCGGGACCATCACACCCTTCCACAGCCCTCGAAGCACCTCGTACCTATTGTATCCCCATAAAGCTCTGTGCTTCATAATTGCAGCATTCCTCTTTCCCTTTGCTACCGATGCTTTCTCTTGTACCTCCATATATCTATCCCCCTCATTTACCCATACTCCGAGGTACTTGTACTCGCTTACCCTCGGTATTTTTTGGCCCTGTATAAAGACCACATGGTCTTCGTGATCATTGAATACCATCAATCCACATTTTGTTGCACTAAATCCTAGTCCTAGAGCCTCACATTCCCTTCCGCATATATCTGCCAGTCGCTGCATATCATCTTGACTGTCCGCAAATAAGACAATATCATCAGCATAAAATAGACCTGGAAGCTTCTGCTCAACCATCGTGCCGACCTGCTTGTGTGACAAATTAAATCCAATGTTGCTACCTTCTAGCGCTTTTTCCATCCTCACCATGTACAGCATGAATAACAGCGGGGACAAAGGACATCCCTGTCTCAGCCCCTTGCTAATTTCAACGCTGTCCTTGCTACTTATTCCTTCCCATTCTACACAAACTGTATTTTCTCGGTATATTTCCCTCAAAAGCTGCATACAGTCGTCACCTATGCCCACTTCTTTCAGTATATCCCACAAAATTTCCTGATTAACGTTGTCATACGCCCCGGTAATATCTAGATAAGCTACGTATAAGGGCCTGTTTTCTATTTTCGTATTTCTATACACTGGGTAAGAACAAACAGATTATCGTCTAATCGCCTGTCAATTCGAAATCCATTCTGAAGTTCTCCCAAAATATCATTTTGTTCTACCCACGCTTCTATTTTTAATTTTACTGCCTGCATCGCCAACCTGTATAGCACCCATGTAATAGTTAGCGGTCTATACGAGCGAATGTTATCCTTTTCTCCCTTGCCTTTATAGATTAAGTTCATTCTACCTTTTCGCCAACTGTCTGGTATTTCCCTCTCCTGTAAGCACTTTTCTACAGCTTTCAGCAGTGCTTCTTTAGTTTTATGTCCGAGTTCGTTAATGAGGCTGACGGGAACCTCATCTAAGCCCGGAGTAGTGCGCTTAGGAATTTTTCCTTCGGCCTTCTTCCAATTGAAATTCTCTAGTACTACATCTTCGTCGGTTGCACTCCTTTGCGTACTTTTACTCACTGGGGAAATCCCCGGGGCGACCTTTTTACGCCGTTATGCGCCGTTATGCGCCCACAGCGCCATCTCTCGCTCGACGGTGGAACTAACCACGCTAACTACGACTAATCCGCCGCACGCGCGTGTCATGCGGCGAAAACGGCTTTACAGAGGGCGATAGCATCCCCAAAAGCTTTGAGCAGTTGAGTTTTGTGGGAGCTACAGCAGAACGGCCGCCGTTGTGTCACAAACAGCCGGGCGGATGCCCATGTTAAGACAGGCAAACCCGAGGGCGCTCTCTATTTGGTTCATCATCTTAACGCTGCTCCAGATGTTGGTCGACTAGTTGAACCCGTGCTGCTATGGCTAGATTGCGACGGCCACGTCAACTGTTCATTAATTCTACAGGAAGCACATTTCTCCGAGCCAAACCACTGTAAAGCGCTGCGATTCACGAAGGACACAGACGGGAGCATCGCGGGCAATGTAACCACAATCTTGTGCGCAAGGTGTTCGTGAGTTACAACACCGCGCGTCATTCTGAGTTACACGTACATAAAACGAGTTTGAAATGTCGCGCAAATGAACGAGGGAAGGTGATCGAAGAAATGTTGAAAAGTAATTCCTTATAAAGATAAACAAGACACGTGCGACACGCTGCAAAGAACACAGGGATAGCCAGGTACACTTGACCTATTTACAATATTTCTGTAATGTTAGTAAAAGTGAAGGAAACTAACTGAGAAGTAATCGGTTACTTTTCAACGACTCCTCAATTCATTTCTGGAGCAGTAACTGGTCACTGTAATCAACTACATTTTTGAAGGAAGTAATTGTACTTCGAACAGATTGCTTTTTTTTTCTTTTTTATCATGTGCAAGTCCGGTTAATGAGTTGCCAATAGTTAGCATGTGACCAGATTGAATACCTACAATGTAGAGAGCTGGGTCCGCATTCACAAAAACATCTTACGCCAGTTTTCTTCCTAAGAGAAAACAGCAACCAATCCTAATAACAGACACACAATTATCGAAGCTGACTGGCCAATGGCTGTGAGCACTTACGAACGACAAGCTCCGTGAATTCGGCCTCTGTTCATCGAAGCCGTGAACACTCTGGCTATAAAAAGCAAGTGCGTCGATGTTTCCTACAAGTGCCATAAAAATCTTGTTGAGCGACAAGCAATCTGCCCGTGAGGAACGAGTGCTGCATCCTCGAGGCCTCGCACATGCCTTTCTGTGAATCCTATTTATTCTCGCCATAATGAGTGAATCATTGTGCCAAACTGTTCAATAAAACACTCTGTGTGCGTCTACAACTGCTCCTTTTTCTCGACGAAACCGAAGCACTCGGCTAGCGCGCCTCTAAAAATGGCGCGCAGCCGCTATCTTTCTTATCGGGCGCCTGGAAGTGCATGGGCAGCCCAACCCTTTTTCTGACATTGAGGAAAAAAGTTTTCTTCTAACGTTGAAATTTTATTTCCTGCTATTTGGAGATAAAACAAAAGAAAAATGACATGGTGGCTTCTTAGGCAAATGTTGCCGTTACTTTACCATATTTTGTCAGGCAGTATCAGCCAACTATCTTCGCTCTCTCACTGGCGCCCTCTCGACTTCGAGCCGCTATCGCACGATAAGGACAGACGCGCCCCTGCGGGCAGCTTCCGGCGGGAGCTTTTCGCAACATCAATAGAAAAAATAAGGTAAGTCGCCACATATTTCTTGACTTCAAATAACACCGATTTGACCCAAGATCATCTGCGTGACCAACTACGGCTCTGCACGCGGTCCGTCCGCAAACACTGTAATAATATCTGGGGTTTAACGTTCCAAAACCACGACATGATTATGAGGGACGCCGTAGTGGAGGGCTCCGGAAATTTCGACCACATGGGGTTCTTTAACGTGCACCTAAATCTTACTACACGGGCCTCAAACATTTTTCGCCTCCATCGAAATCGCAACCGCTGCGGCCGGGATTCGATCCCGCGCGTCCGCAAACACGTTCTGTGTCATTCGAAGCGCGTTCAGTCTGCCGTGGCCGGTATAGTTGCATAGAACGTTTTGTTGCACTAGTGTGTGCTGATCGTGCTGCGGCCCACGTATTGTAGGTTGTGGAACAACACTGCATTAAATAATCCTGAATAAAGGGTGAAAGCATATCTTAACGCCCGCAAGAGCGCACTTATTTCTGCGTACGACATTAGGCAACGCGTAGCCGACTAGCGACGCGGTCGACTACAATCGACAGCGCCTTCGGCCATGCCGCAACGCGGCCTTGCCCTCCAGCAACGACGACGGCGCTCGTTGCCAGAACAACGTGCTCTGATAATTCCCGGGTCGCCGTCGTCGGTGCCGGAGAAAGTTGACGCGTTTAGGGTAAAGGTGGCAGCAACTCGGCTGACTTGAAACAGATACCTTCATGTAGAGTATCTATATAGTGGTAATTCTATAAAGCGGTAGTGTATTGCTAGCGGGCTGGCAATTTGTGCACTTTTCAGTACACCAGAAACCGAGGACTGCACATTTTGCCATTTGGCTGCAGCATCGGTATGTTTCATTGTTAAAAAAAAATGGTGCATCACACCCAATGTGGAAATCAATTTCATGCGAAGCACTCAGCGAGGCGCTGCCTATATGTCGCACTTTGAGCCAAGTCTTACGAGGGGGTCGACGTCTTTGTGCAATTTGAGTAGTAGTGTATATTTTGGGCTTACCAGACACGCTGACTACACTGGCGTCTAAAGGGTAGCTCATTGTCTGGCGTATACGCCGGCACTCACGTTACAGTAAGGACGTCGCTTTTTCGAAACAAAGTACAAGAAGCGTTCGTTGGCGTATTCCTGCGGGGACGAGCAACGTTAGAGACTACAGCTTGTTGAGTGACAAAAATACATGTGCAAGCGTTTGTGTATCACGCTGAGATCGCGAACTAAAATTATATCTTGCTTAATCCACGCAAAGGGCCTTGTGAAGTTTTCAATATCTATTTTCACTGTCCTGGGTTGGCGTGAATCACCCGTGGCGCATAACCGCATACCATGGGCCGTTTTATGCGGGTATGGGCCACACGCGACTATGGGAAAGGCTTACATGATATACGTGACATGCATGTTATTTATGCCGTGACCTGTCATTTGTGATCACCCAGACGAAGGCGGCTGGATATACACATGGAAACCGTCAAAGTATCTTTGGTCCCCAAAGAAATGTGCTTCGCAATTAAACTTATTCCTTCCGAACAACTCCGCCATATCCGATGCATGCAAAAAACCTATGCACTGCTCGCCCTTCCGTGATTCACCAACTTTCATTTCGTATCGAACTTTCGCAGAATAGCCATGGGCCGAACATAATACATACAGTAGCATTTTATTTGCATAAAAAAGGCAAAAGAGGATGTGGATAAAAGCTGTCTCAAAATTGCAACGTGACATAACACCATGACCGTCTATGCGCACTGTAATAAGCGATAGCAGCGTGCTGAAGACACTGGAAAAGATGCAAAAGGAAAAAAAAAGCATTGGCGTAGCCAGGGGGAGGGCGTCATTGGGAGGGAGGGTTCAAACCATAGGTCGGCAAACTCACTCGTGAGCCGCCTCGCTCAGACTCAGATCGAGACGTGAGTCTGAGTCTGAGTGAGTGCAGGTGAGTAATATTTTGGTGAGTTTGAGTCAGAGTGAGTCTGCTTGAGAACAATTTTAGTGAGTCCGAGTGAGCCCGGTTGAGGAAAATTTTGGTGAGTCTGAGTCCGAGTGAGGCCTAAGCGCAAAATATATATATTTTTTTAGTGGGTCTGAGTGAGCTCCACTTTTTTTTTTTTTTGCCTCCTTGCGGTGCTATCTACTCAACTTCAGCCTTATTATCAGCTTTATGTCGGCTCGCGTTTATACTCACGTCAACTCACACATACTTCAACGCACTAGCGTCCATATACGCCAGCTCAATATTTATTGATCAGAGGCATGAGTTACGAAGGGGGGGAGGGAGAGGTACCTTGACCTCCGCACGTAAACTCTTTCACGGGAAGTTTATAAAAATATCTCGCGTGGGTCATCTCTTTCAATACAAATGTCTTTACTGGATTGGAACCACTGGTAACTCGTATATGAAGGCACGAGATCAAATGGTGCCAAGTAGAGCTCCGATTATGCGAGATATTGGTGTTAAAGAGCATTGACCCAATGGCCGAAAAAGCTAATTATACGCTAACGGACTCATGAGTCGACTCGCTCAGGCTCACTCAGTCTCAGATCGAGTCGTGAGTCCGAGTCTAAGTAAGTCCAAGTGAGTAATATTTTGGCGAGTTTGAGCCCAGTGAGTCCGGTTCAGAAAACTTTTTGTGATTCTGAGTCTGAGTGAGTCAGTTTGAGGAAAATTTTGGTGAATCTGAGTCCGAGTGAGCGTGAAGGGCAAAATGTATTTCATGAGTGAGTCTGAGTGAGCTCCACATTTTCTGCCGACCTATGGTTCAAACCCCCTGAAATTTTTCAATTTGGCATGTGTGAATGTACACGCACGCATGCATACAAACGGACGCGCGAATTACCGTATATATATATATATATATATATATATATATATATATATATATATATATCACCCCAACCCTCCTCGAAAAAAAAATTTCTGGCTACATCCCTGAATATTAGCTATACGAAAAAATAGTAAAATACGCATAGAATAACAAGATAACTGATGGACTTTGATATTATAAGAGTAACAATAGGCCACGTCACCGCACACAGAACCGAAATGAATCATTTACATCAATCACTTCCGTTTAAAATGTTGCATGGTTTATTTGTGTAACTGTCGAAACAGCAACTATACACGTTCCATAATTAATTAAGCTTTTCGCTATTTAAGTGCTCTTAGCCACTGGCCGGCGGCATTCGCTCCACTCATCAGGGCTGACTGGATATGGTTCTTGCCAACAATTGCACATCGTAAGAGCGTTTCGTTAATACGGGGATTCTGATTTATTCACACAGGAGAGAGAGAGCAAACTGACTATTTTGACTATTTTTCTTTCGAGTATTTCGTTTAGGCAGTAACCACCTTTTAAATGCCCATATACAAGAATCGACGAAGCTTTTCGCTCAGAAGTGATGTTTGCAAACAGTGAGCGGTCATGCTCGCTAATAACTCCGACATCATGATCGATTGGCCATGCACTGTTCGCGCAAATACTTGCAGCCAGAGAACATTTTTATGCCGGCGCGAGCTCATGTCTTTAGTTAGCGCCCAAGAGACCTCGACTGGCCTGCTTTTAGTTCATTTATTCGTTTGTTTGCTTTGCACGTCTTATCTGCGCAATTATCACGTCGACAAACGGGAGACGGTTTACAGGTAATCAGGCAACGAGGGTAGTAGTTTCTCTTTTGCTCGCCAGTGACATCACCGTAAAAACGAACGCCGATATTAGCTTTTCGGAGTAAAACTAGGGTAGTGACTTTAGTGAAGTCACGCTTTTTTGTGTGTCAGCGTGACAGTTGCCTTCAGCAACGGAGTCATCACACGGGAGTAAAATTAGGCTTTAAAAATGCACCGTGGGAAAACACCACACTGTGAACAGGTTTATATAGAGCATGCGAAGGGTCCGCAGCTGTCTTTTCTTTCTTTCGGTATCGCTTCCCTGTCGACTGCCTAAAACTCTGTGTTTCTGCCACCAAATTGCAGGTTTGTACCGTTTTATTGTGCATTGTTTGTATTCTTTGAGAGTAGACGGTCCGTTTCTTTCTCTCTCTCTCTCTTTTTTTCAGCCTTGACAAACTTTCTATTCAGATCTATAGCAATGGACGTACCTATATGACCACCCTCTTGCTTTGAGAGCCCACCTGTTTTGTTTCGACGCTTGGACGATCTCGAATGATGTGACTTTCAATCCGAGGCGGAAGCGATCCTTGGATGCGAAGGTAACCTTCAGCTTGAAGAAACTTAATACCAACAGCGACTGGTTGAAACTTCTTACACTAATATTTCGCACGCAGGTCTCTTTGCTCGGAGCTACTCGTAGTAAAATTGCTAGCCAACCATGTCTCTAAGTGGGCCTCAAGTCGACATGGACGACAGCTCATCCGGAAACAATGTTCGTATGCAAATTGCTCTGTTTAAGAGTAGATATATTTAACCGATTGATTAAGTGATTGGATCATTAAGCTATCGCCTCATCTTAATTCGATTTGCGCACTTACTCTCAAAACGTGCGATCTTCACTTTATATTCACTTTTGAAGTATCTATATGCAATTTGTCTTATTGCGTTTCATACATATGTCTTATTGATTATTCAGTATTGAAGCTAACATTTCAGTGTTGCACACAACTATTTGCTGTCTCCTGTAATACGAATGTTTATTTTCTCTTTGTAAGTATTAATAGAAGATCTCTTCCTTACAGTCTTTGATTTTGAAACCTCCATCTGCATAAAAATCATACAAAAATGGACCTACACTGTATGCGATAAATAAAATTCAAAATGAATTCAAATTGAATTTAAATTGAATTTAAATTGAATTTAAAATATTCAGAGCCGGAATCATGCAGCACTACGTACGCCGAAGTACTTCATCAGAAGTGACTCGGGCCAATCGTGTCAAATACCAGTGAACGCGACGGGAAAACAACAAACAGTTATTACAAATCAAAAGCTTTAGGAACTGACCGCCCTTTCTTTTTGCAACATATACTTTAACCGGTGAATACATTAACCTTGTCACATTACTTAAAACATGATCTACCATACGGCTGGCGAAAAGGCACCGTCAAAATCACCGATGACCAATGGTAGCCGAGCCATTAAATGTTTACTTTTCAATTTTTAAGGATAATTTTTAGCTAGCCAGATAATCGGTGGGCAAAAATTGTGTTGGTAATGGAAGGGGGTACATGGCTTGTATCATAACCCTATAATCAATCAATTTTTGTTTGTTGTTTCGTTTTTCGTAAACGTTGTCAACGTTAGTTGGAACACATCGTGCACTTATTGAGGCTGACAAAGTTAGTGGTGCCGTTTATGTCAGATCGTACGTGACTTTCAGGAACCTATAGCGTGCTTATATGACTTCCCGTTATTCCTGCCCATACCGTAAGGGGTGCGGTTTTGTTCCCGTTTTATGATCGATCATGCGCACCGCTGACATTGTGAAGAGTCGAAGCTATTCGAAAAATGTGCGCACTCCCGCATAGGGAATATTTAATTATTTATTCTAAGGTTTCCAACACTACCAGTATTTACGAAGTTAACATCAACAAGGCGTACAAGTAACTTGCTGTTAGATCGAGCTAAATTTCGAAAGCATGTGCCAGTAAAACGAGTCAGTTGGTCGTAATAGCAGCAGCAATAAACGTTATCATCCTGTCAGCTGCGACATTGTGATTACTGAGACAGTTTCTCACTCTTGTCACGAAGTCACGTTCATGCTCGTTTGTTTGATGTTACGCAAGGTGTTACGCACAAAGCCAATGTGTGTACTGTGACGGTTGCAGTTTTTCTGTAAGAAAAAAAAAATCACTAGCCTAATTAGCGCATATGACACTCCTCGCGATTTAGTGCTCCGACTGATTGCCTGGCAATAGCTTGGCGAATGATGATTCCAACTTCTGCATTGCCTGTATGAGCGGCGTAATTTCTCCCATAGGAGTCAGCCCTTTCGCTCATTGTTAACACTTCGAGTAAAAGCGCATCGGTGGGCAATATTGCACTGCGAGCAATATTCACATTGTCATAATGTTTCGATCTTGTCGCTTCCGGAGCTTGTGAGGTCCGCGCTATTCCCGGGTTGAACGCAATTTCTGGAACGAGTGACTTTCACCGAGTGAAACGATTGCGCACTCCGCCGGAAGTGTCGAAAGCTGTCGGGATATACAGCTGCTATACGTATGTCGCGATAAAGATAAGGGGAAGACGTCAAAGTTTAGTGGATGGCGTTGACTCACGAGTGACAGATACTTGGCAGAATCGATTGCGAAGATGGCGACACAGAGTTCGCGAGGCCATGCGCCTATCAGATCAAGGTTGAGCCACTGTACTAAATGTATGTGGTAAGGGCTCGTGTGAAAACAACGCCTGTCACAAAGAACAAGTTATGCAGATACGATGCTGGAATCGATGTGAAACGAAATGGTTGATTATGTGCTATCGCATATAAACGCGCTGTCAGCAGTTCTCTATACCGTCCACGCAGGAATGAATGTCCCTAAAACTAAGGCGAGGCGCGATGTTTCAAGAAGAAGAATGCGATTACAGGTGTGTGCCCATAGGCGTATGGCACGAATGTAAATACGCTTAAGGATTCTACTTCCCTTACGATGGATCCTCCATCGTTACGCAACTAGCTATTCGATGAGATTTTTCGCGCTCCAGGGAGTGGACGGGGGTTGTGAAAAGGTGGGGTCTGGGGTCATAATTCAGGGAGGAAGTTGCTTTCCTGCCAGCCCTTGGTATATCTCGATGCACTACACTGTTAACCCATGTGACACAATTTAAAGTTCCTTTTTTTTTGTTCCATTGTTTGTTGCTGCTGTAGCCTTCCGTCGAGGTCATACACCGGCCACATTGTTCACCGGGAAAGAGAACATGTAGACTTTCTGTACTGGGCTGCACGTACGAGGTAAGAATTAAATGCAGCAAAGGCTGTTTGTTTTCTTGTTTGTTTACATTTTCCTCGGTGCCGTATTCACTGTTTTGCTCTTAATGTCCCTAATGTTCGTAATGTTCCTTCGGTTAGAACTTAGTACATTCACAGATGTGGAAGGCGCAATCAAAGGTTGGTTCACGCACCCGCTTCCATGCGTGGGCCAGCTATCGATTAGGTTACATAAAGAAGAAATTAAATGCCCGGACAGTTATCTCTCGCGAAGACCCGCACGTGTGCATGATTTACAGGTGGGGCTGCCATACATGCGCATGCGTAAACACGTTCTTGTGTCTACTTTCTTTCCCGTCGCAGTGCGCTTTTCAGTTGATAGTCGGCGTTTGTGATGTCTTCATCTTTTCTTTTGTGTCCATGTGTGTTTGCACACCTTCCCTGAAATGCTGATATTGACACCACGGGACTGCTCACGCGTACGCGGAAGAATGTGCAGGCATTTGTTTTATTAGGGATTAGCCATTGCAATGTAACTTACGTTTTGAACCGTGAAGGCCAATCGCTTTTCGTTGTCCAGGGCACGCAGCATGATCTCGAGGGCCACGAAACGTTGGAAAGCCACATGAACTTCATCCTCACTTACACCGAGGTATGCTGGCTATGCTCACATAATATGTAAGCCGTTCGCTTTAAATTCGGCTCCGATGTTGCTGCCGCTTTTCAGAAGGCCAATGGCTCCATGGAGACTCTCCGGCAAGCGCTCACCGAAAGCACGCAGCAAAACCTGGAATTGCAGAGCAGCTTGAATGCCATAAAGGAGCAGATGACAAATATGCTCAGAGAGCAACACATTCTTCAAGAACAAGTCCGCCTACTCGCGTCACGGGTTCACGATAGTCAGCTAGAGTGTCGAAGGAGCTCGGTAAGTGTCAAAACTATCGCGCATATATAGTATTCGTAGTCAATTTCCTTTTCGTGGTTCTATAGATGCTAGGTGACAGGTGTATCACAAAGATCCTAGGGTGTGTCCAGATAAGATCGAACACGAGGTCTCGGTCACCATTCCCGATTTTGATGAAACTTACTGTAGGTCTAGGCATTACATGATTACATCCAGAACAATGGTTTTGAAGTTAGCTTCGCGCAAAAAAAATTTTTTTTGTTCGCCTGAAAAAAATATATATATACAGCGTAACAGGGGCTGACTTCTGGCCTTGTTGGTACGACATACTTGAAGTGTTTAGCGCAGAATTATGAAGACGGGACAGGAAGAGAGAACACGTACACGGGCGCTACGTCTGTGTACGTGTTCTCCCTACTTGTCCGGTCATATAAAAAAACAATTTTCCGCCAATTTCGCGATTTCTGAAATTTGAGCGCGCCTAGGGAGAAAACGGTGCACTTCTTGGTCACAATATTTATTCCCCTCAAAGAACAAGTGATATACCATCTTATGAGTCTATTATTTCTCTTGCTTGTCGAAGCACTTTTGAAGAAAAAAATCACAAACTTGGCAAATCGCGCAAAATACCTGTATTTCAGAATTTATTGCCGCAAAGAAGTAAAAGTGAGGATAATAAAAATCGGTACATATTAACTTTGATACCTTCGCTCTCTTGTAAAATAGTTTTCGTGGTTTTATCGTGCTCCGTTTCACTTGATAATTGGGCTGAAACGTAAGTGATTTACCAAAAACGCCGAACTTTGAAAATAGTTTTCTCAAAAAGGCCATTTTTATTTTTTTTAAATCGCTCTGATTGAAGTCTAGAACGTCATCTACCATTCAGCATAAAAAAACGTTGCATTATTTTGGTTGATAACAAGTTGTAAGGCGTCAAATGTGACCAAGTCAGCCTAGCAGCCGCGTCGTTCGTTACGTGCTGAAACTCGGATATAAGTTGTTCAAAATACTTGTACGTGACATAATCACAAATCAGCAGCTCCACACCAACAAATGCGCAGCCCGGTGTCATGGTTCAGCAAGCTTTGTCTTGCCATCAGCCGCTTGACAAACCCGCAGCAGCGGCCGCTCGATGCTGCAGGCGCTCACATTACATGAGTGACGCTTCGACTGCAGATGAGCGCCGCTTGCGCGCCAAACTACGCTCAGAGGACGAACGAGAGAAGGAATGCATCACTGTGAAAGTTAAAGGCCGTTAAGTGCCAACAAATGTTATAATATACAACGAAAACTCTGCCGGCAACTTTCGCAGTGAGCGCCTTCAATACAGCACGCATGTATTTTCTTTTCCCTGCTGTTACGCCCGCAGTCGCAATATAACGTGCAAAACGCTCGGCTTGCGTTGAATATAATATGTGCAGACGCACAACAATACAGTACTGTAAACGCGGTGCTTTAATAAAGCAAAGGACTTGGATACACTTCTTTTCACAGCCAGCTGACACAAGTGTTGCACGAGATGGAGAACAACTGCAGTTTGAGTTGTTCGACCATCGGAAGCACGTATGACAGCTTTCTTTAGATGTCAATGGCTTGCTTTTGTGTCATATATTGCTGATAGAGTGAAGCTAATCATCTATAGGTCATCACAAGAGAGGAAGCAACACATGAGCGCACTACTGGACGCGGTCACTGCAAAATTGCCGACAGAGATTTCATTGTATATTATGGCTTTTGTTGGCACTTAACAGCCTTTAACTTTCACAGTGATGCATTCCTTCTCTCGTTCGTCCTCTGAGCGTAGTTTGGCGCGCAAGCGGCGCTCATCTGCAGTCGAAGCGGCACTCATGTAATGTGAGCACCCGCAGCATCAAGCGGCCGCTGCTGCGGGTTTGTCAAGCGGCTGATAGCAAGACAAAGCTTGCTGAACCATGACACCGGGCTGCGCATTTGTTGGTGTGGAGCTGCTGATTTGTGATTATGTCACATACAAGTATTTTCGACAATTTCTATCCGAGTTTCAGCACATAACGAACGACGCGGCTGCTAGGCTGACTTGGTCACATTTGACGCCTTACAACTCGTTATCAACCAAAATAATGCAACGTTTTTTTATGCATACTGGTAGATGACGTGCTTCACTTCAATCAGAGTGATATTAAAAAAAATTAAAAATGGCCGTTTTGAGAAAACTATTTTTAAAGTTCGGCGTTTTTGGTAAATAACTTACGTTTCAGCCCAATTATCGAGTGAAACGGAGCGCGATAAAACCACGAAACCTATTTTAAAAAAGAGCGAAGGTATCAAAGTTATTTTGTGCCAATTTTTATTATCCTCACTTTTACTCCTTTGCGGCAATAAATTCTTGAAATACAGGTATTTTGCGCGATTAGCCATGTTTGTGATATTTTTCTTCAAAAGTGCTTCGACAAGCAAGAGAAATAATAGACTCATAAGATTGTATATCACTTGTTCTTTGAGGGGAAAAAATATTGTGACCAAGAAGTGCTCCGTTTTCTGCCTAGGCGCGCTCAAAATTCAGAAATCGCGAAATTGGCGGAAAAGTGTTTTTGCGGCCAAAATTTATATATATATTTTTTCAGGTGAACAAAATTTTTTTCGCGAAAATAATTTCGAAACCATTGTTCTGGATGTACTGCCTAGACCTACAGCAAATTTCATCAAAATGGGGAATGGTAACCGGGACCTCGTGTTCGATCTTATCTGGACACCCCCCCCCCCCCCCCCCAGCAGGTAGTGCTGCATTAGCACAAAAGTAAAATGCTCTAGCGAATTTTTCCGCCGAAATATGCTTTATTACTTATTCTAACTTTATCACAGTTAGTCTCATAACCCGTTTCCTTAAGTACAACGGTTAGTGTTACAGGGGTATGAAAAGATTTGACATTTCGAACAGAATGTACCGGTATCCTTTCTTCCCTGATGTCATTGAGGCATGGAATGGGTTGCCGAGTGATGTAGCAAATACAAATGGTGTTAATAAATTTATGCACTTACTTGATGTACATTTATGTGATTTACCGCAAAGATTATTGCGAATGTTATTTATTGTTATAGGAGTTCAAATCTATCTTTTCGTCGGTTGTAAGAGGGCTTTTATAAATTTGTATATAGTGTGTCTTATTGTTCTAAGTTGTATAATTATGTGCCTACTTTATTTGTACGGAGTGTCGTACCCCACTGTAATGACCCTCAAGAGAGGGTTAACAGTATTTCTAAATAAAATTTTAAAAATCGAAATACTGTTATTCGATTTATATTAGATTCAAGAATTCTATTTACAAACTTGCCGAAGTCTTTTTTTCTTTAATCGAAGGCATAAAGATTCCAGCAGAAGCAATCTCCCCATGGCTGTTGACCTTATTCATGCGAATAGCAATCAAGCAATCGTAAGTCACTCTTCAAATGGCAGAATATCAACGTACAAAAATAAGAAATTAATTCACCGAATTCCAGTGTAAGTCACCTGGCCGCCGTCGTTAATATGTCGAACTGCACCGTCGGCTGTCATCTGCTCTACGAACATTTGTCGCATAAAAACATTTTTTTTTTAAATTTTAACACGGATGTACTGTTTCCGGCGTCGAAATACCTAAGTACGCTGTACTATACCGTAGAAACTTTTTCCGGCTAAAGAAACTCCACAATCGCTATTATGAAAGCTGTTTTGAGTGAGCGTAGTCGGCGTCCATTTCTTTGTAGTTCCCACCTAACCTAAGACTGAAAGGGGTGTTGACTACATGTTCCCTCTGGCAGGAAAACATGGACGTTCGGCTGGAGGAGATGCTGTCGCGGTCCTGGTCGCAAGGCAAATTCGTGTGGTACATCAAGCCCTATAGTGTCCTGCGGAGGCAGCAGGAAAACGGCGAGATTGCACGCGTTGTCAGCGCGCCCTTCTATACGGCCGCCCCAGGCTACAAGCTGCGCCTGATGGCCGACCTGAACGGCTACGGCGAAGGCCGCGGAAGCCACCTGTCTCTCTTCCTGCAGGCACGTACCGCTGCCCTGGTTTTTCGTTCGCTCTAGTTCGAAGAATAACGACCACCCAACATATTTGCCAAAAACATCATTTTATTCGCAGCAAGTGAGGTGTTGGTCATCGTTTCGTTTAGAGGATGTTGACAAAGACGAACAGATACAGTTGCTACTCATTAATCGACATTTCATTTCTGCGTCGAAATACCGAAAGATGCTTTCCGTTAGATAATCACACGTACGCTAACAACTAAGGTGACTTTGCACTCTTTGATCTTCGAGCCCTCGTCTGTTTATTAATTGTACATCTTTTTTCTGTACGCGAAGAATAATAAACCGAACATGAAACTTCAATCATTTCGTTTCGGGCCGTAGTATTGCTTTAGTATTTTTGGCGATCTTTTTCCGAAACGAATGAAATGGTGAAACATTGAATGTACATTCATGAATAATTCGTCAGCTCAAACTCCCATTGAAGGGTGACTTATTTGTTCTACGTGACAGTTTCGGCATTCTTGTTTTCAAGATAACGTTAGACTTTGAATCCAGCTCACGGCGTGGATTCACTTTCACCAAGGACAAGAACATCTCTGATACTGACCCTTTACTATACAGGGTGTTTCAGCTAAAAAGCACCAAGTCTTAAAAAATTAAGCATAGGCGCTACGCGTCTCCAATTAGCGCAATATTGTTCTGAGCCATATAGAGCACGTCAGAATATTTTTTCCAATCCGCCAAGCTCGCCAATTAACAAAGATTGCTTAATGAACTTTTTAAATAGTAAGTCTAGAGAAAAGTTTTCCATACAAAAGTTCTAGCGCTTGCTCAGAAACATCTAATTTTTCAACCTGTGTTAAGATAACTCCCCTGCCTAAATTTTTTCCGGCCTTTCTTTAAAGCGCGCGAATTTAAAAAAAAAATACCACGTGACTGCCGCCAAAGCGCGGCGCTTTCAGTGCCCTCAAATGTAAGTTGAACGAATTATCAAAGGCTGCTCCGCGCACGAAGGTCGATTGAGCAGGCTGCCGGTGACTGCGATGGACGATAAATGATGATAGAGGCGTACCATCTAAAAAAAAAAAAACATCTACGAAAGAGCGGCCGTCACGTGTGAGTGCATCTTTTATCTCGGTCCTTCATGACGCTGTCACCCTCGCCCCTTCCAATGTGTTTCTTCATTGGTACGAAAAGAAAAGAAAAAATGCCTACGCTGCATCAAATGCTGCCTACGGTGTTCTGTGGCATTTGCTCCGTGGCTGCCGCTATTTCGTTGAAGAATTTTTGTTGTTGTTGTTGAAACGGTATGCTCATTTTGTCGCTTGACGTCCATCGCCACCGATAACCTGTTCCATCGATCTTTGTGTGCGGAACAGCCTCTGATAATTCGTTCAACTTACATTTGAGGGCACTAAAAGCGCCGCGCGTTTGGAGGCAGTCACGTGGTATTTTTTAAAATTCGCGCGCTTTAAAGAAAGGCCGGAAAAAATTTAGGCAGGGGAGTTATCTTCACACAGATTGAAAAATTCGATGTTTCTGAAAAAGCGCTACAACTTTTGTATGGAAAACTTTTCTCTAGAGTTACTATTTAAAAAGTTCATTAAGCAATCTTTGTTAATTGGCGAGCTTGGCGGATTGGAAAAAATATTCTGACGTGCTCTATATAGCTCCGAACAATATTGCGCTAATTGGAGACGCTTAGCACCTATGCTTAATTTTTTAATACTTGGTGCTTTTTAACTGAAACACCCTGTACATGCAGCATCCCAACGGTTATAAAAGTATGAAAGCCTCGGCGACATGCGCGTGGTCGAACCGCATGGACTTCGCGAAGCGCCTGGCCAATCGTCTACCACTAAATGTTGAGCAAATGAGAGGCATGTCGAAAAGAAAGCTTTCGCCGTCATACGTATTGCAGCTTTGCCTGGTTGAAGACAAAAACTACGCATTGCCGCGCGTCATTTGTGCCGAGTTATCGCGGTCGTACCGAGTAGTTGTACTGAATTATCGCTGTCGCGCGTAGTACATTTTCTTTGTCCGAAACTTCGCGAACGCTCTCGCGAATTCGGGTGGGTGATAGCACTGTCCAGCTTCCACAGCACACTATTTTATTATTATCGCTTGTTTGCTGCTGAGAACCGCAGATAATGTGCTGACGTGTCATTGAGGAATTCTTTTCCGCAGCCACAACGTCACCTCATTTATCCATCGGTGCATGTACGGCGCATTGACAGTTGCGGTGGTGCAAGTGTTCGAGAGACGCTCCGCCCAGGAAATACTGTTACCCGCGCCAATATCTTTTCTGCTCCCGTGCACAGGAACGCTCAATATCACTACAATGATTAGATAAAATGTCGAGATTTGCTGCTTTAACGACCACGCACAATTTTTACAATAGAAAGAACGAGAGCGTTATTTTCTCCTGGCGGTTTCCCGTCTTTTCAACACAATTCGTGACGCCAGACGACGTCTGTTCACACGAAGTCATGAGAAAATAAGTTCTCGATTGGTCCATATACGGGGGATATCAGTTGTGAACCGTCTCCTATCATGCTTTTCCACGCAGTCGCACGCCTGTTCTTCCTTGTCTCGTATGGTTGTCGTGCGCAATCAACTGATTTCCCTTCGTTTTGTGCGTTTTCGACTGCGCAAGTGGAGATAACAGCGTGCACCGGAAAATCGCGAAATCCTGATAAACTGAACGCTAAGCGCTGACGTTGTCCATGTGTTTTACGAAGAAATAAGTAGCGAGGAGGAAATAGCGCCGGCACGAATGGTAGTGAAGGCGAGAAAGGAAGCGCTCTCTCGTCTTCGCACTAGGAGTAGTTTAATCAGGTGGTATTCCTTGTGCAACATGCTGTATTCTCCTATTGCAGGTAATGCAAGGAAAGTTTGACTGCGTGCTCGACTGGCCATGCAAGTACGAGGTGAGAATGCTAGCTATGGCACACTTGCCGCAGCCAATGAAAAATTGTCACTACATACGTGTAGTATTATACGTGTAGCGAGCCCTGGGCGCGAGGAATGTGACACGCAACTATAGCAGTCATTGCCATTTTGACAGCAAAGGTGAATCGAAGAATTCACAGCTGGATGAAGATCTGAGACTAGAACCTGATTACTCCTATTGTGGTGTAGCGGCCCCCGCTGCCACGTGGGGAACCTCTTCTTGCTTGCGAATAAATTAAGCCACCACTCTACCCTCAAGCTGTCAACACGTGCATTTCTTGCTTCCGTTAAAACGAGCTCCCGACAGTGATCTTTTAGTCTGCGCTAGAATGAAACTAAATAAAGAGACTGCGCAGAGGATACGCATGTACTGGGGAAAAGAGAGCCGAAGCTTGCGCATTCGACTGGCCAAGGCTCTTCTTTGCGTATCTTCAATCGCTTCTTGAAGTGTATTTAGGACAAACGAAACAACTTTTGGGCCTGGCGTTCTTTTGGTAGATTATTACATATGCATTTTCAGCAGTGTCCTGTTAGCACGTGGTTTGCGCGACGGTGTCACCGTTCCGTATATCAGTACCGTAATGACCGATATAGCGTTTTAGCTCGATTATGATGATCACGGCTATTATGTTGACCTCCCGCGTCTTTCCCTACTCTTATATTTTGCAGTCGTTACAGTGATATTTTGTTGACAAGTCTCGACACTCCTGACACGCATACAAAATTAAGTACAGCTGGCTGTAGAGGAGCTAGAGTAAGGCCCTCCCTAGACTGTACCTCGCCACATACGTGTACTACATTAGTAATGCAGGAGGAGTTAGACTGACAAGAAGTCATTGCTTTTCGAAATACATTTTCTATGGTTGACATTAAGCACAAGTCACAATTAGCATGCACATCGCATGAGCTCAGTCTCTCAACATCCCTACCCATTTGCGGAAGGTATTGAATGCCAGTGAGTGTTCATCTCCTGCTAACTGTAGGTGTCGCCACGCGAGCTTTTTACAGTAGGCCACAAACTGGGTTGAATTCATAAACGTCTTTCTTCGTAAGTGTAGTTGTTCATTTGCCGCACAACATGTTCAACATCACGATTGGCTGGCATAGGCTCTTACGAGCAGTTTGAGCTCAAAAGCTTCGCAAATAAGGGCACAGAACAGTTCTGAATTAGCATTCGCAAAAGAACCTTACCTTTGAGTTTTTCCTAAAAGAAAATTTCAGTCAATCTTGATACAAGATCTATCATTAGTGAAGGCGGCTGGCTGATGTAAATGGTCACTTAAGAAATTAAAACTTTGAGAATGCAGCCACTGATCTCCAAAACGTACCGTGGTAATAACCGAAAGCATAATCTACGAAATTTCGTTCCATCAGTGAAGCGAGAAATTCTGAGAACTTGCGAGCGCCAGAGCTGGAGTTGTAAGCGTCACACCGCCCCTAAGTTACATGAGCCACAGGTGTTAACGTGGTAGTGACAGGCACTGCATACCAGTTCAGGAACCCGCTTATGGAAACGATGCGTTTCACGGGTGTATCTCTGTCGCAGCACGTGCTTCGCGTGGTGGATCAGACGGGTCGCGGCCTGCACGTGGACCGGCAGCAGTCGTTCCGCAGCATCCCCTCCAGGAGCAAGCATCTGATGGGGCGGCCCGTCACCGAGTGCAACGTGCCCATTGGCTTCCACACCATGGCGCCACTATCCGAGCTGCACAACGAGCGCTCCGGTTTCCTCCGCAACGACACTCTCGTCATCGTCTACCGCTGCAGGATATGACTGCTGCCCCCCAGCGCCACAACGCCGGCGCATTTCACCGCACTTCGTCGAAGACGCTCTGCAAGCAGGGCATTCCCCCGTGTCCTCTGGTGACACAAAGGACCGCTTATCTAATGGACGATAATCCTCGCAAGGAACCAGACGCTTGCAAGTTGTCCGCGAAACGTGTCACTCCCGTCAGATGTGCTGATTCCCTTCGAAATGATTGCGGGCGTATGCATTAGAGACTTAAGGTTCACAAGGAGGCACCTCGCCTGTTACAGTGCTACTGTTGCAAAGGCCAACCAACACTCTCGTCTGCCTTGTCCTTCCTTACGTAGTCCTTGCTTCTTCTGCATTTGTGGCTACATATTACAGCGGTGCGATGCGAAAAGTGCTGTCCTGTTGTTGAAGCGAGTAGCTCGCACTGTAGGCATAAATTAAAACGCGAACAAATTGTAATTATTTGAAGCGAGTACAGGTGTTCGCTCGTGCATGTTATATTAGCGACGTTGATGCTGTGATATCGAGCTTGGAAGCGGCGGTCGGTGTGTAGTCAGATTATAAGTTAAACCCCTTCACCAGAGTGGTTCCTTTAGCCGGTATGAATTGAAGCTAGCTATGCTCGTGTTCGCTCTTCAACAACAATTATTTTGACGGTGGTGGTACCGTTAATTTTAACGATACGCTGAATTTTCAAAAAATCGCGCTGTCAAAATGCATTTCACGCTGTGTTTTAATTCATGCCGGCGATGTACTGTAGCATGTAACTAAGAATAGAAAGAAAGCACAGACTATAACGTTGCCAGTCATAAACTTTCGCAAATTTATTACTACATGCCAGGCGTTGTACGGTCGTCATCCAAGAGTCCTGTGAATGCCGACACCTCCAACCACCGTTTCTCACAAGAACATATCAGCGTAGTACTCAGGTGTAGGTATTGCGCTGCGGCTCAAATCATAATCGGACACATTAAGGGTAGAGTACCGGGTGAGAGATCCACAAAGCTTCTAGGGCCGAATTCAAATGTTTTTTTTTTCTGTTTTTCGTGTGCTGTTTGCTTCTGGCCGTTCTATTTCGATAATGATGTCCTGCAAGAAGTCGTGTGCGTGGTTATATCGTGCATGTTAATCATGTATGCCCGCGTCCTGCAGGGACCACATTGTGGTCTGCAGTATGTACTAAATAAATTTAAGAAAGAATATCGAAGTAAATCTGTGTACTAGCGTTATACCAACAGTACGACATATATGATGCTGCTACACATTCCTTGTTGCTTGGTTAGCTGGATGCGCTAATGATATGCCCAGCGTCGTGATTGGCGCAGTTTCCAAAAGGCGCCGTTCCCAAAGCATTTCGTTCGTAAATGATCTTGCCGGTGTGTGTGTGTGTGCGTGTGCGTGTGTGTGGGGGGGGGGGGGGGCTTTTTTCTTCTCCTGTGTGTGAAAAATAACTAAAAGGAAAATGAGATGGGGGAAGCCCGCACCATCAGGAGGTGTAGCGGGCTCAAGCCAATTTATGATAAATGAATAGGCAAAATATCCCAAAAGAAGTTTTGAAAAAAAAAACAATTTGCTAAGGAAAACGTCGGAGGGAAAAATCCAGTGGCTGTGCTGTCATTTCATCTAATAGCTCGTATGATTGCGGTTTTGGTATACTGAAGGTGCTTCTGTGGTCGAAGGCTATGCTTAAAAGGCGCATTACGACTCAATTATCGTGACAGCAATAAACATTGCCACCAATTAAGTGCGAGTATACAATTAGTGTAAGCAGGTCCAAAGCAAATATGTACACACTCTGCCTGTGCACCGATTGTGGTCCCAAACAGTACATTTGCTCTCGGAGGGCCATCGAAAGAACATCTAAAGAGCCGCTGTACATAAGCAATATTGCCACGCGTTTTCGCAAAGCATTACTGTATCAAGCGTTTCGCAGGAACAAGCATCTGGCCAATCATCATAGCGAACGTGTTCCTTGGATAAGTTTTTGAGTTTGATCCAAATAGCTCTACAGGCAGAACCACGCATACCGCCACGGTGGCTAAGTGGTTACGATGCTCGGCTGCTGACCCGAAAGACGCGGGTTCGATCCCGCCCGCGGTGGTCGCATTTCGATGGAGCCGATATGCTAGGGGCCAGTGTGCTTAAAGAACCCCAGGTGGTCGAAAATATTCGAAGCCTTCCACTGCGGCCTCTCCCATAGCCTGAGTAGCTCTGGGACGCTAAACACCATAAGCCAAGAACACTGCGTGCTTTATTGAATTGGATAATTGAGCACGTTCAGGAAAGCTAAGGAAAGATCAGGCAGAGACTTACTTCCACCATGGGTCTGCCACATACACGGTGTAAAACAGAATTGCGGTCGCACTTGCGCCCATCACAGAGCGACAGACGTGGCGGTATACCGCGCAGACCATGCTGGTGCTTTGCCTCCGCGGTTGAAGAGGCGAAGCGTGAAAAAAAGCTTTATTTGGGGTTTGCAAGAGACATCCCTACCAACGTTACATACAACGGGCACCAGCGTAGCGTTTGTTATACGTGGCGAACACCATGGTTAATGTCCACCTGGATTTTTTCTCTACTCTTTCATTTCTTGAGGACGATGTTGACGCCGTCGCCGAAGGGTAGCATGGCGAGTTGCACGCGTTCGTCGTCCTTCAGCTTGGCATTGAGAGCTCGCATCGCCAACGCTTCAGGGTGGGAGGTTTCAGCGTCGAACACTGAGCCGCCACGTAGGACCTGCATGAACATAATGCCTGGTATATGAAACAAACATCGTGCCCATGAAAGGACAATAAAGAGAACGCACGAAAGGAAAAAAGTGCCGATAAAAACAGAGAGAAAGGGCCAAGTACTGTTTTTCGTCCAAAAGATGCACTTCAATAACAGACGCCGCAATCAATGACGTACGCCTGTTTAATTCAATCAAGCGCGAACTCCATCCTCAGCGCACGACCGCTGGGGCGTTTTTGCGAGCATACCTTAGCACCTGTCTTATATAACTATTCTTTTATTTTTTTCACAGATATGAAAAAAATGGGTTCCCGAAATTATCTATGAATAGCAAGCTATAAGACAGCAAACAGTGCAGTACGATATCTATGAACGTCGAATACGCGAGTCAGACACAGGAGATAACGGTGCGCACTTTTTAGAGGACATATACGCAGATTCCTTATCGTATACGTTTAGAACGACATGCAAGAAGTGCACTCACATTATCGAAGGCGATAATCCCGTTCCGCTTGACTAGCTTCAGACAACGCTCATAGTAGTCATCATATTCTTCCTTGTCAGCATCAATATAGGCGAAGTCGTAGCTTTCCGTCTCTCCGTCCGCAATCATGGTGTCTAACAAGCAAGAGAGAAACCAACGACAAATTCGGGCACACCTTAAACAGTGCGACGTGCCCATTAGATCACGACACAGAACGCTTCGTAGCGTCAACCACGAATTATCGGTTGTTCTTTATAACATATAACATGTGGTGTACAACAACCTGAAAAGCAACAGCCAAGAAAAAAACGGAGAGCTTAATGATTCGGTTAGGTACTGATGAAGAGAAAAGGCCAGCATAATGGCATATGACAAGTCAGCGTGTGCGCCACAGACATGCGCAGTCCACTTATTTCTAGTAAGCGCAGCAGAGCTACTGCAGTAGGGTCGTGCGTCGATGAACCTCGAGGTCCCGGGACCTTTTTCGTTCTTAAAAATGGCTCATCGCATTACCGGCCGTAGCAATCACAGTGATAAACTCCTCGGACGTCGAAAGATGAGCACTTACACAGGGTCGGTTTTGTAGTTTCAGCGCAACCACCTATGTTCCATGCGGCCCTGCTAGTCATTCTGGTAAAGAGTTACCCACATTACTGAAAGTGATGCCTACAGCTGCAGAGTGGCACAGTGAAGTGACTGTCGTAGCGTCAGAGTGCGGGCGGCAAAAGGTCGAGTGAGTAAAACAGGCTGTGAAAGCTATCTAGCGTGGAAGTCCTCGCAAACTTCATCAGCGCAGTGTGTGCCCACTTTCCTTTCGTTGCTCCAGTGTTTGCGCTTCATATCTAAAGATGCTACAACTTCTTTGTTACAGTCCCCACAGCTGGCTCATCTTAAAAATATTAAATTAACCGTGGTGTTCTTACGTCCCGTAGGCACGATCTAGCTGGGACAGGTGTGTTTTTAGAGAACTCCAGAACTTTTTTTTTCTTTTTTTTACCTGAATGCCGCGCTACATAGCGTCTTTTCGTCTGACACGGCTTTTTTCCGCACCCACCAGAATGTGGCCGCTGCATCCGGGAATCCGGGACGCTACGACGCATAGCGCTCAGCAGCCAAACGCCATAGCCATTTTGTCCCGCGGTATTAAATTAACCGCAGATTGATTGATTGATTGATTGATTGATTGATTGATTGATTGATTGATTGATTGATTGATTGATTGATTGATTGATTGATTGATTGATTGATTGATTGATTGATTGATTGATTGATACCCACAGCTTCACGAGGAATCAGGTCGTCTTAGTGCAAGCAGGTGGCCGGATGTCCTAATAGTGTGAGTGCCTGTAAATTGAAGTAATCACGAAAGGGGGCTTCTCCTCACGATGACTCATGTTGCAGTGAAGCCAGCTGTGGCGGGCATAGTTCTAATGAACTATGCATGCAGCTCGTACGCGCGTGCATGACTTAACCGGCACGTGACAAGCGTTACTACATACAAGCTGTCTCCGTTAATATAGCCGGAGGATTACTTAAAACAAATAAAAAAGCGCACTCCTCACTGTCACCCCAACATGACTGTCCGTCAACCCACAGCAGCTTCCGCATATTTAACGAAGAAAAAAAAAACGAAGTATATTTTGCTAAAGGCATAGGTTCACAGACTGCAAAAAATACTTGACGTGAGCAACGGAATATGGGTTCCTCGAAATAAAACCCGAGTTTGCAAAAAGTAGTAATAAAAAACCAACTAACAAAAACATTGAACAGCAGATACACCGTCGACGAACACGACGGGTGCTGATGTGTGGCGACGCGACTGTCGCATTCAGAAACGATGAAAACGAAACATCGCGAGCATGTAGCTAAAGATAAACGAACAAAAATGCCACAGTTTTGCCGCAAGGGCGAAGCAATGAATGCGGTAGCAACAAATTGTAATGTTGTACAAAGTAAGGCGAGTTGCTAACTCCTGTAGCTTCCGATCTGGCGTAACTCAAAAATTACACCATTTCCCGCTAAAGGGGACCATGAGGCGATGCGAAGCTGGAACACTTGCACGATCGCGTTCCGTTGGCGTTCTTTGGGCATGCTACCGGCCTCGCGTCGTGGAACGCGAAGAGGAACGCTACGCGCGTCTTGTCTTCCTTCTAGCCTGGCCGTTAATTCTCACAGGGCGAGCGGGGAACGCAGTCGGCAGGCGTACGAGAGGGGGGCAGCGTAGGAGAGGAGAGAGAGGGGGAAGGGACGCGCATGCGCTTGGGCTCATCGCGGCGTTGCGCAGGAGAGAATTTCGGCATGTCTAGCCCGCGTTTCAGAGGAAGAGTGGAAAGGGGGAGGGGAGAGGGGAAGTGGAGAGGCGGGAGAGGGAAGGGAAGAGTGAAAGGGGAGAGGGAAGTGGAGAGGGAAAGGGGAGAGGGAAGTGGAGAGGGTATGCGCATGCGCTGTAAGGGTGGTCACGCCGCACACCACCACCACCGGATTTAACTCCGCCATAAGATACTTCGCATCTAATAAAACGCCGGCGTATGGAAACGCGGCCGCTTCAGCGAGAGAAGCAACCTTCGTGCTGCATCGCAAACAGAGCGGTGAGAGCAGCACATACGAGCCGTCGGCCGATCCGTGTAACGACCGCACCCGGCTGAGCTAAGAGCCGAGTTTTTGTCGGAGCGACGAAAGACGGCCGGAGTGTTTCCTCTCCGCCAGATGTAAGCGTTCGTCGGCTGCGCTCGCACGCCTTCACTCGCACATAGGACATACGACACACCGGGCAATGTCATCGATTTTGAATGTACGTATAAGGAACCTCAAGGCGACGCCGACGGCAAAAACACATCGCATTGAAACAACTGTAGCGCGAGGTTATAATGCGCGCTGGGCCTGAGCGCCCGGATTTCTCTACCGCTCCCAGAAACCCTCGTTACCGCGGTTTGCATGCTCAACCGTGTCACGGTAGCTGCCACTGTTTCGCCAGCTCCCACAAATGTAACAGCTAAAGCCAGAGAAGAGAGCCGTAGCATGTGAGCCATTGCGAGAAAATGTGGAAAATGTTAGGCAGCAGGATATTAGGTCGATGTAGATCGTATAAAATTCATATATTATAAAGCTTCTAATTAAGTCCCGCTGCGGCTGCATCTCTCAGAAGAGTAGCGCGCAGCACGTCCGAGACATATTCCCTGTCGAAGAGCCCAACAGCTTAATTCTGAATCAATGTTTTTAATTTTCGGCATATCACCCTTATTCCCTCTTTTGCACATTGCTGTAGCACCACGCTCTCGATTGCACTCTGGATGAATCAGGGGTATCAAGGGGCGCGGTTTGCCGTAAGAATCATATGAAACCAAAAAACGCTGCAATCAAAGAAAGTCATGCGGGAATTTAACTGTATTTTACTGAAGTGTATAAGTTAATACGCTTGACTGTTTAATTTGCGATATACTTTACACTTCTAATAAAAGAAAAAGAGCCCCCACCTCCCTTTTCTTAGGTATAGATGCAAGACCACAACATACGTGGGATGTTTCAATTTTGTGACGACTTAACCACTCATTATGCAACTTTTAGTGAGCCTTTGTGGGCTTTGCGAGAACGCGTTCACCGTGTCTTCTAGATTATAAGGCGGCTTCACTGACTGCGACGAAACTTTCTTTTCTGCTTGAATCTCATTCTCTAAAAACCTTTGCATTCATGGGTTACGGATGATTTAACACCGCTATCGACATCACAGCAGTGGGTCCACATCCATTAAACTGCGATCCAATGTGGGGAATACTAAAATAGCGACATGCCGGCGCGAAGACCGAGTGTTTGACAAGAAACCAAGTGACTTACTCCCGTTCCACCGTCGTCACATATTTTCCACTTGCACACGGGCACGGTTCTTGGTTTCAGAAAGAGACGTGCACTACCGTGCACTTAAGTCTCACCTAAAATGTCAACAGCTTTGCCAATGCGAATGTCAATCTTTTGCTCGACTCCAGCCTGCGAGAAAATAGAGAAAAAGACGCTTTACACCGGCCGCTTCGTCGCTGTAAACGAGCTTGCGCCAGAAATCAAGAAACGCCGTGATAACGGTCTGCCGCTATACTGAGCTGATGCTGTCAGTGGCAGATTCCGGGACCCATTGTGCTATCGCGCACAGTAAGAGATAAAGCGCACAAGTGCGTTTCGAACATTCGCGCATTGTAGTCCACGTATGCAGCGCATTACGTTACATCATACCGCACATTGCATTCAGTCCTTCAAGATTGTCTAGGAAGGTATTACGTAACTCATTCACCCCGGATGCGTGAGAAATAGTTTTAAAGTGCTTTAATCAGTTTCTTACCGCCAACTGGCGGAAGAATTGTCACCTCTTTTATTTAGGCCGTTGCTTCTTCACAAATGACGTCCCAAAAACAAAATAAACCGTCATCCTATATACAACTATAAGAACGTGTGCCCCGTGTTGGCAGGCGACTGAAAGCAGCAAGAAATCGCTTATACTGCCCACGAATGTGTGCTACACTCACCAGCCTCGAACAGTGCATTTAGTCGTAGAAGCCGAACGTTTGCACGCCGTGCGGATGGCACTGCTGAATGTAGATTTCTCACTCAGCAAAAAGGCAACGTCAGACAAGGCGCAAGAGACCGTTAATCAAAGATAGCTCCGCCATCGAGCCCGCTACACAACTGACAAATCTAAACAGGGACGTCGATCGCTGTGTCCCGTATAGTTGTTCGCTCTTTTCTCAGCGGGACACGTAAGGCGCCGAGAATCGCACTTGGTTCCGTGAATCGCACCTCTTTCCAGAAGGGCCTACCGACGTTGGCGGTCTCTTGGTCGATGTCGAGGCCCCGTACGATACCGTCGGGAGGAAGAGCCAGGGCCGCCGACAGCGCGCTGCAGCCAGTGAACACACCTGCGCCACAATAACGGGAGATTTATGTTTAACGTACAAAGTTCGAGAGGTGCCACAGAAAACGGTGACTCCGATCGCCTTCCTTATACACGTAGATGCCCATATATACGCCGGCACAATTCTCCATGCGAATCCTATAAAGAGCTTTCTATCCAACTCTCTCTCTCTCTCTCTCTCTCTCCGAATCGACTGATACTCACTAAATGTTGTTTAACGTACGGCCATAGTTTAACGTGCGCACGAGGGGGGCAGCCCCCTCCCTCCAAATCATCCTAAGGGAGGCGCCAAATCTGCTCCCTGTCTTGATTCAGTCGGACCTTTCACGTCATTTCTTAATGCACAGGGTTATGGCTACGCGTGTTTTTTTTTGTTTTTTTTTTGGCGATAATGGCGGCCAAGTACGCCTGACGTTGCATTCAAATGACCAGCCTTTGTGAGAAGCACGTCATCGTTTCATTTTCATTTTTGCATCCATTGCGTAGCTCATTTTCTTCCGGACTTGACCAACGTGGAGGGGGGGCTAAGATGAAGCTTGACCCCCACCCCCTCCCCCCTAATGGAGAACCCTGCGCACGCCTATGCGTACGGAAGCTTATAGCGAACGAAAAAAATAGGACAAAGAAAGACGTGACACACACAGGCGCTAACTTGCAAAAATGTTTATTTCGAAAACAGAGAACCACATATATGGCCAACATCGCTTTTCCACCATCATCATTACACGCCCTTTGCAAGTTCAACTATCTTTACGTAGACAGGCTAACTCCTTACAGGAGAGGGCAATAGACGGCTTGGAAATGCACTTATCTTCCAGCCTATCAATCAACTCAGCCTCGATAATTTCGCGGATTAGCTGACCTCTGCTGGTATTGACAATTCAACACTCCTGAAAAATGGGCATGCACGTGGTATGAACATCGTTACTTGCATTGGCACCTGAATTACTGCAGTGCCTGCAGTGGGCTTCGAGGAACCCACCCCTTTTTTCCTTCACGTTGTAGTGGTGCTCCTTCAAACGCTCGTTAACGCACCGTCCACTTTGACCCACGTAATTCTTGCCACATGTTAATGGAAGCTTGTACACTACTGTATAAGTAAATTCTATAAACCTATTTTTATGGTTCTTTTTGCACCCCTGCTTCTCCAATCACATCGACTAAAAAAGATAGGACAACGTGCGAACGTAAAAGTAGTATTTTCGGCTCCTAAAAAATTGCAGTGTTTGTGCAGACTAACCAGACCTGCCTCATTGGAGATGAAAATGAATAGATGAATAGATGAAGAGAGAGGTAGAGGGCGGGGACAAGATTCTCCTTCCCCCTTTTGGGCAGTGGCAGCCTAAAGTCCCTAGATTTTTTTTCTCTAAAAATCTAGGGACCTTATGGTAGCCGAAGCAACCTGACAAAGGAGGTGGACGATAGGTACTGAAGGGAGGGAGCGGGGGGGGGGGGGGGGTGATCGCCCTTACCGCCCCCCCCCTCCTTTGTATCCGCCACTGCATGCGTGTGCATGTGTTTTTTAACCTCTCTATGTTTGCTTTTATTTTTTACCATTCTATCTCACCCCCCCCCCCCCTTTTCCCCAAAGCGGGGTAGTAAAGTGGATATCTATATTCCGTTGATCTCTCCGTTTCTTGTATCCAATCCCTCTCTCTCTTTCTGCATGGGCATTTGACTTCAGAGTGGACAGAATCAAAATCCAACCTCAGAAGTGGTGAATCAGAAAGAGCTACTGATAAAATTAAAATATTATACATCATTTTTCGTTATGTGCCGCGATTAGTATTCTGAGGAGCACCATATCTAGTGTGCAACTAGTACCTTGCAACTAACAGAAAGAGTGCAAAATACGAGGAAAATCGCCACTCGGAGAAAAAGGGCAAGCGCCCGATTGTTCACTCGTAGTTCGTATAATGCTATAGCTGAACGATTTTTGTTCTCAGGCGTTATATTTTATTGGCTGGCCACTATCACTTTTCCCAGCATCAAGGTTATCTGGAATTATCTCTCACGAAAAAAATTCTAGCGTAACAGCGTTTCGTCAACTATGACCCCATTTGTCTTCCCCTTCTCTGCAATTCCTATGCGCATCTGTTTAAGCGCTGCCTAAAAGAAAAATAATGTATTGGTAACTTTCATTTAGCGCATCAGCCGCATGTGTTCGCACTTTTTTTTCACAATATTTGCTGTCCCCTTGAAGTTAACCCGTTTCTACGGAATGCATACACCTGCGTTCTAGTGAGTCATCCTATCTGGCGAAGGGAATTTCGTGAAGTTTTAGACTCCCCCGATGGAACAAAAATGTGGTTGCTCAGCTGTGGTGCAAGAAAAGTAAAGCCGCCACCATCACGCACATGCATGGTGTCATTCCGACAAACTGCATGCGACAAGATCCTCTGGAGTGCCTAAAACTTATCTGGGCAGAAGTAAGTTTTCTATGGCCAGTAGAAGCTTAAACGCAATTAATTTGACATTATTTTCGGAGACTCGTGTTCGCGTGTTGTAGCGGGCATTAAAAAACAATTCCTCTTTTGAGTTGTATCGTGTGACTCGTCATTTGTATAGCTCACGGTCGCAGAAAGCGTCTTGTGGGGCGTCGCAGTCCCTCCCCCCTCCCGAGAACTGAAAATCCAATTTTTGTGACTATTTAGCTTATAGGCAACTACTCGTCGCCGCCCCGTTACAAAAGCGAATTTCAGTAAATATTGTCATCATCATAGTTAACTCACAATGACTGCATAAGTGGCATGAAATGCATGCGCGTCCTGCTGCACTGACGACACAAGTTAACTTCAAGTTATAGACTAAATAATGCTCGCTTGCATGTTTATTTTTGACTACGCTTAGTAAAACTTGTTGTTGGGCTATTGGTACATGCTTACTGAAATACAAAAAAAAAACAAGAAAGCGCCCTGTTCTGTTCTGTCTCGAGTCCTTCCTTGATGGTTACGTGTCTATTTTGTATTTCAGTAAGCTTATACGCTTAGCTTGCACTCGGCCTCTCCTTGTTTAAACGGAGATCTTCACGCTGTAAGTGGAAGCTGTGTCGAAAATACCAGCCAGTATTTGTACATCGGTTGCATTTCCCTTATTTACTATTCTCAGTACAGCGAAATGGGCTAGTTGGTACTGGTTCGTTATGTTACAGCGCATCAGGAACGAAGAAAAAAGCTAAGGCACGGATACGACAGGACACAGCGCTGTGTATGTGTGCCTTAGCTTTTTTTTCTCCGTTCCTGTCGCTCTGTAACATAATAAACTATTCTCAGTGCGTTACTACTTCCATCAAGCTTTTCTGACATCAGGACAGAAGTGGCTAGTAATTTAACATATTTTTAAAAACAGCGCAAGACGCCAACACGGACACTAGAAACAGAAGGAACACATACCAGGGCTATGGTGTGTTCAGCGCTTTGATGTGTTCCTTGTACTTCTTTTGTCCGTCTCAGTTTTCCGCTCTGTTTCTTTTTTCAAATGTGTTCAAGCACTTTCACCAACTGGCGCAGCTTTTGACTCTTCCACATGACTATGAAGAAAGCACTCCTGGGACATGCGCGACATACCCGGGCCGCTGGTAATGATATATATTCCCGTCACCTACATGAACTTGACACAAGAGGGTCGAGTCAGGAGTCGAAGTGACCCAGAGTGACATAACCACGTTTACGCGCATCCCGCCAAGCCATTTGGGTGAGTCGCCCCACCCTTTGAAGGCGGGTTCACACCAAACTAGCCTTGACGCTTGCTCGGCCTGACTCGCCAGCCTTTACATAAATCCGATGATCGGATTCCGGCCCGACAACACGATCTGTCCAGGCTTCCAGAGTGCCGCACCGAGGCGCATCCGTGTTCCTCCTATACAATATCGGAAGCCGAATTCACCAAGCTTTTCGCTCGTGATATTTACCATACGCCGGACGCCTTCGCTAATAATCAGACCATCATCGAAATGTAAGCTGGAATTCGCCTTTACAAACACATTTTTTCTTCGGTGATTGGCTGTCAGTCACGACCAGTCTGGAGCGCACGCGTACAAGCGCACATGAACAGCAGCTGGGAAACGCGAACGTATCGTTCGGCCGTTGACAAAGCCTCTCATCATAGGCACATTCGTAAGATAAGCACGCTATTCTTGTGTGTTCGCTCGCTCCACATCAACATAAACAACCTGCGAGTGTTGCTAGGCGGCGACACATTTTGTGGGGATGGGCGTCATACGGAAAACTGAGCGGTGCAAACAGCGGGGAAAGTGATTTTTCCGAGTGGATCGCGAAAGCGACGTCCGAAACGTAAACTAATGTGTACCGATCGAGTCTATACTTACCCACTTCCAGGTACTTCCTGGCACGTACGGCCTTCAGCAGGATTTGGTAGAGTGTCAGCTGCGCAGGCTTGGTGTACATACGCCCACGGGGCAGCTTCACAGTTTCCTTTGCGTATTATTTTTTTTTCACAGAAAGTAAAAGAAAAAAGCATGTGAGAAGCGGAATCACGCCATCGCAAGGGTCAGTGAGGGCCCTAGCCATGCAAAAACACAAACCGAACACAATACGTTTCGCCCCGCATCCCGGGAATGCCCGCATCTCAACGCGAGCGATGCCACGATCGCATTACAAAGACTTGGGAAAGCTTCTTTACGACGAAAAATATCGTATTTACCGATATTTTACGATCATGACTGTATGCACGGATGCTGCACAGAAAAAAAATATGCAAGAATAACTGCAAACATGCACTGTTCTGATTTTTTTTTCAACTTACTGCTATGATCGCAAAAGATAATAATAGGAGTGTACGTGTATTCTATTAAACCATGGCTGATATCATTTCACCTGTATATTCACCCACGTAAACGTTCATCCATTTTGACATCTCAGCAAAGCTGCGTAGAAAAGGGAAACTATATATTCTGCTCGAACAGAGGTGTGCTGCACAGCTGTTGACTCTGCGCCAGCGAGGAGAGAGAGAGGGAACAGGAGGACTGACGAATCATGATGAGGAAGAGAAAGGATTTTTTTAATCTGTGCATATGGGCGCGTGACGCAGCGCAATTCCTGAGCCCGCGTTTTTAGCTTGCAATAACTACAAAAAGGCTCTTGTCTGCCCTGCAGCTGCAGCGTCAACCTTTATGATCCCAGGATAGCGTGCTAGCATGATGGCTGCTTACTGTGACATTTTTACGACCTATCAGTTCCTTTATTCACTGTCGATAATGAACGACTTAATAATCGCAAAAGGCGTACGCACGCAGTTCACAGAAAGCAACACGGTGCAAAGGAATGAGCGTATATCACTCGAAATGGCAGTTGTATTTAAACACAGCAGTATCTTTCAGCAAAAAAGAAATAAAATTCCATATCGTGAACGCGAATCAGCGGCTTCGTGTACGATTGGGAATTCGAGGCGTCCGCCGTGTGCGGAAAAAAGAGCGCTTTCACATCGGCCTTTTCGATGCAAAATGCCTAAGCAACATTGTACTCTGTTTATTAGACGAACAGTTATCCGTATGTAGCGACAGAAAAATGTCCTATCTGAGGTATTATTTGTGAGGCTGTAACCTGCTTCGCTTTCTTGGAAGCCTTGGTGGGAAGAAGCACAGGTGGAGGGTAGGGGGAGTAAGAGTTAACACCTCTACATCCGCACTCCCTCTAGGGCTGTCTAGCGAAGAAGAGGTGCATAGATGGCGCGTGCTGACGTCATCGCTGCCGCCAGGCCATGTGGCGATGCAGCGTATACTACCAAGGCATGGTGAGAAGTTGCACCTTAGTCTGAGGCACTTATTCTCGGCATATTGCAGCACGCTGGAATGTGCAAATGGGGGTCTTGATATTGCGCCCATGACACCATATTCAGACTTTATGAGTGCAGACCTAGACAAAAATTTCCTAATCCGCGTGTAAACCGGTGCAAATCGGGAAAATGCTAAAGAAACAGCTCGTCAGTTGCACTGGTTGAGTAGTAGACGGAGATAAGATAGATGCATCTACAGAATTATCGCCAGGTATACTCTTCAGAGAGCCTAATAATATTGGCAATGCGCCCATCTTTCCACGCATTTAACACACGTAAACGCGTGTTCCAGATGCATCTTATGGGTCTCAACAGTTTACGTTTACAAGCAGGAAAGATGACAGATTGCACATCGATTGCACATCGGTTTGCACGCCCAGTACAGCACTAGATGTCGCTGAAGTATATACAGGGCGTCCCAGCTATCACGAAGCACGATTTAAAAAAGGAGGAACGCCGTTACGCGAGCTAGTGCATATATTTCCCAGGGTAGTGTAGTAGCCACTACTAATTTTTTCGTTAATGAGGTTTAGTTAATTAGTACTAATTATGTTTCTAACTCGACAAGTACTCACCTAATCATCAAAATGTCAATGAGGAATATGCAGGCATGTTCACATGACATCTAACTGCGCTATTTTCAGCAACGTACTAATTACGTGCTCATTTTTTTCCGGCTGATAAAGAAAGCCACGAAGTATGAAAAATAACACATGACTACGCTCCCACCCGCAAAAGGTGGGAGCGTAGTCTTGACTTGCTACCTCACAGTGAGCCTGTTTGAGGGCGCTGCTTCCTGATCCGCGCTAGAGTCACTGTATATGCTACCTTTAATGCGCGCTGCAGTCTAGTCACGTGTCAATTTTCAGATTTCGCGAGCTTTCTTTATTAGTCAAAAAAAGCGAGCACGCAATTAGTACCTTGTTGAAAAGAGCGCAGTTAGATGTCATTTGACCATTCCTCATTGACATTTGAATGATTAGGTGAGTATTTGTCGAGTTACAAACATAATAAGGACTAATTAAATGAACCTCATTAACGAAAAAATTAGTAGTGGCTACTACAGTATACTGGGAACAATATGCACTAGATGTGCTTCGCGCAACGACGTTCCTCTTTTTTTAATCCTGCTGCGTGATCACTACGTTCATCCCAGACTGCGGTTGACTACTTTCAGCGAACAAGCAGTAAGGAGGGGCACAGCCAAAGGATTGTGAACCACGGGCGACGTTAGAAAATTGGGTGCGATAACTGGACTCCCAGTTCGAGAGCCTTTTGGTGCATTATTTCGTGGAAATTTACGTCATATAGTGACATACTGAGATATCTGTTAGAAAGGCGTAAAAGCGTAGACAGAGTGCCCCTCCCCCCTCTCCGTATTGGCCCTCGATTCAAGGGTTCCCCATTAGGGGGGGGGGGGCGAAAATTTGGTCGAGTCCAAAGGACAACATGCTTCACAATGGATGCAAAAAATTAAAAGAAAATGAAGCGATGACGTGTCCAATTGGTTTTTCTGAAAACGGGAAGTAAACACTTCTTGAAATGTTATATCTGGGGCCGTCGGCCGCCGTTATCGCCAAAAACCTGCGTGGCCATAACTGCGTAAACGTATGGGGCAGACTTTGGCACCCGCCCCCCCTCCGAGGTGATTAGTGGGGGGGGGGGTGCCCCCTGTCCCCCTCGTGCGCACGCCTATGGGTACGGCCACGGCAGCCGCATTTAGATTAGAATGAAAGGAAGAGGAAAAAGAAAGCTCGTTACCGCGACTTGGGTGCACGTTCAAGATTTAAGCCCCTAAAATTCTCGGAGCTCGCAAGCAAGCCAGTGGTTTCTCTGTCGTTTGATGTTTAAGTCTCTTGTGCATATCTTTTTCCTAAATATACAACCTTTGTCATCCCTCAGCAATTGATGATTAATCTCGTATGAAGATCTTTTAAGATTAGATGTGTACAGTTCACGAGAAAACCTAAATATGTGAGAGCCTGCAAGCCATGTGAAACTGCAAGATTCTGACGAGTGAGTCCGAGTTAGCCCGGCTGAGTATATTTTGACGAGTCCTGTAAGTGAAATCGGCTGAGTAGAACTATTCTGAATCAGAGTCTGAGTGAGCTTAAAGTGGTTAAGGTGCTCGACTGATGACCCGCAGGTCGCGGGATCGAATCCCGGCCGCGGCGGCCGTATTTTCGATGGAAGCGAAAATGCTAGGCCCGTGCATTTAAATTTAGATGCACATTAAAGAACACCAAATGGTCAAAATTTCCGGAGTCCTCCACTACGGCGTCTCTCATAATCATATCGTGGTTTTGGGACGTTAAACCCCAACAATTATATTATTATATTGCCCCTCTAAGGGCGCTTTCTCCTCCTCGAAACATATATACTTCTCTGAAAGACACGTGTACGCTATACGTCAGCATCGAACATCACATTGCATGTTTGTTTGAATGCAGTATTCACTGCCACTGATCAGGACTCCGTACTGTTCAGATACTCCCTGTTACAGACGTACGCGAATTGTCATGAAGCACGCTACGCGAGGTGAAGTGACTTGCTGCACACGACAGGCAAGTGGGGCGTCGAGAAAGTGATAGGGCGTCATGCAGAAACCACAGTGAGACAGTATTTGTGCAGGGAAATTTCGACAGCCGACCATACCATGGGCATGAAACACGACCTGCTCATACTTACAGCTATGAGCTTCTCGAGCACGGGGTGCAGGGTGCAGTGCTCAAGGACGTAGGCTTCGGCCTCCGGCGTTGCGATCTTGCCTTTGCCCCTAGCACGATGTGAAGGTGCCGTCTCCATGGCTGTATGATGCACGCGCTCCTGCGAACCGGCCAACAGTATTGGTCCAGTCCTTACGGTACATGCAAACACAGCAACAAAACAGGACCACAACCCTGCCAGCCCAGTTTCAGCGCAAGCAATCCAGTATCGTTATGTATTTCAAGCATATGTCAACCGTCATAACACTATAGTGTCAGTGTTGCTTGAACAGATAATCTCGGGTAATACCCCACTAGTGGCATACATGCCAGCAATTAAGTTCCTACGAAAGTGTGCATGATGTGGCCCGTCCTGTTGTAATTCATTATGTTCTCATCCACTGCATTCGAGGCTGCCCTAGACCCTCCCCTTCATCGCCGGCATGTAATACCACACCATGCACAACAAAGTGCTCAATGTCACCGTGTCTGTCATTCTTGTGGATATATATATATATATATATATATATATATATATATATATATATATATATATATATATATATATATATATATATATATATATATATATATATATATATATATATATATATCCACTTACAGCTAAGCGCGTCTACAGAGTGCCAAGCGCGCAACAAGCTCCAGGTGTTTATTCCAGCAGAAAGCTTAAATGTGTTTTTTTTTTTAATTCTCTTCGAGCTGCATCTGGTTTTCTCCAACTTCCACGGGATGAGTGTGTAAATAAAAATTCAGAAAGATACAGCCGCGGGTGATGTGAGAGTGAACTCCGAAGTTCTTTTTTATATAAGCAAAGCTAACTCGTGATGTGGACGCGTGTCGGACAAGATATGCAACAAGTAGGTTGCCCGTCGAAGTAATAAACGCACTGACAATAGGAAAACTTCTACACTCTTAAAAAAAAGTTAGCAGAAAGGTAGCAACTGCAAGCAAATAGGTCGTGACTGCAGTGGTTACTAACTTTCTTCAACCGTTACTAACCTCTTGCTACCTGTTTACTACCTACGTTAATAAGCAGTTACTAGCTGCCACCGCTACTAACCTTTTCCTACCTTTGTACTACCTACGTTAGTACATAGTCAGTAACTGCAAGCAAACAGGTAGTAAGTGCAGCCGTTACTAACTTTCTTGGACCGTTAGTACCTTTACATATCGCTTTTAATCGGAAACTGGCGAAGAAAATGTCCGTGGATCAAGAAAAAAAAACAATTTTCCTTTCTAAAATTACACAACCGCAATGTCGAAGCGTGATTCTGCTACTGTGAAAACGGAGGAGCAATCGTTAATGGACTATAGGCAAGAGCTTTACGCGCTTTATTACGCAATATAAATTCCAACAAACTGACATGACAGGCGGAGGTGAAAGAACCCCAGGTGGTCAAACTTAATCCGGAGTCCATCACTACGGCGTGTCTCATAATGATATCGTGGTTTTGGCACGTAAAACCCCAGTGATGATTATTATTAGCTTTTTACTGTCTATGTACTGACACAGGAATACGTTCAAGTGCACTGAGGCTATATTAGTAAGTTTCGTGCCTTGTCTCGGCCGTTGCATAAAAATTCAGAAACATACAGCCGCGGGTTATGTGATAGTGAACTCCGAAGTTCTTTTTTACGATAAACAAAGATTATTCTTGATGTGGACGCGTGATGTGATGCTTTGTTGTGACAGTTTTATAAAAAATAGACATGAAGTATTGTATTTTTTTATCTTTCTTGAAAGCAATTTGGGTGTTCCCTTAATTACTAGGGAGCGCGCGTTTTCACACTCTGACCTTGTGTTTTGAATTATATTCGGGATGGAACTTGGTGCCTGCGTTCAATGGCGGCATCGAATTGTACACTGCTCATTTCGCACTTTCATTAAAGAAAAAAAGAACGGGGGGTGGGGGGGGGGGTGCTGGTGAACCATGTCGGTGAATGCAAAAATGTGCGTGCGCTTTGATTTAGAATGCACGTTAAACAATCCCAGAAGGGATAAGGTTTGGAAAACATAGCGCAGAACCGAAGACAGGACAAGAAGAGGACGGGGCGAGCGCTCGTCCTGTCGTCTACTTGTCCTGTGTTCGGTTATGCGCTATGTATCCTGCTTAAACAACCCCGCTTGTCAATATTTACGCGAAGTCCCCCATCTGTACCGCGTGCCTCATAATCATATCGTGGTTTCCTCACGTAAAGCTCCAGAAATCGATTTAAGGATAGACCGACTCAAACCGAGCCAATGCATTGATCTGGTTTGATACATATACAAAAAAATACATTGATACATAAAGTGAATCTCTAAATCCACTGTCAAGCGTGACAGCACTGCAACGTATTTGAGACTCACCTTCGAGGTTCTTGAGTCTGAGAAGATCTACGTTCGTGATGTACACCTCTCGTCGTGCAGTCGCCGGCGTGATTCCGAGCTCTAGAAACGACGCCGTAGGAAGTGACACAAGTGCCTTATCGACGCCCACCGCGATACGACAGCATTCGAGGACAGCCACAAAGGTTTCAGCGCCTCTACCTCAGTGTTTACAGGCACCGCGGCGTCGTTCGGCGAAGGCTATGCGTTGACGCGCATGCTCGTCGGCGCATGCGACGTTTGCTGAGCGCCAGCGAAGGCGCCAGAAGCGCTGCCACGAGTGAAAGCTGCGGCTTGCAACCGCTAATACAATAACTCGCCTCCGCGCTCTTCGTTGTGCACGCCGAGAATGGCCATTCACGTGCATGTTTGTCTCCTGAACGAAACGTTGTAAACTTGTGTGGCTGTATGTGTTATTGTGTTATGTGTTGTGTATGTGTTATGCGTTTATCAGTGTATATGTCATGTCATATCACCCAGCACCTGGAGCATGTCAGGCGAATAGCCAGGCAAACATCTCCAGCTTTTCATTAAAATGTTTCTCTCTGTCTCTCTCTCGTTCGTTTTCCTATTTCCTCTTACCTAGTCAGAGGCTTCCGTGTATTCTAACCGGAGCCAGTTGTCTGTTTGTTACATGACCGCTGGATGAAAAGAACGCACACAGTGCGCGCTTCCATATAAATGTGTGTGTGTGAGCTGTAGTGGAGGGCCCCGGAAATTTCGACTACCTGAGGTTCTTTAACGTGCACCTAAATCTAAGTACACGGGCCTCAAACATTTTCGCCGCCATCGCAAATGCAGCCGCCGCGGCCGGGATTCGATCCCGCGACCTTCGGGTCAGCAGTCGAGCGCCATAGCCACTAGACCACCGTGACGGGGCAGGCGGCCGTAATTTATGACCGTCGAAGGGAAGCCCGCCGCCAACAATGGGCTGATCTGATCATTAAAACTAGTGCGCTTGTGATGTGGGCGCGACTTTGTCAACGCAGATTCTAGGCAAAGTGAAGCAACCCCTCTCTTAACAATGTTAGAGCGTGCAGAATCAAATGGCAACAGTCCCTTTTTCACACGAGGATGGTAAAACCGGCAAAGGTGGTCACTGTCTCACAGTAGCTTGAGGTCTAAGAATTGTAGACAGATCTCCATGGGTACATCGGCTGTAAATTTTAGTCCGCGTCCATATTCTTTAAAAACATTGAGAACATCATCAGAGAAAGAACGCTCAACTTCAACACGATTTGTGCCATAAATAACAGTTACAAACGCACTTGGCGAAGTAAAGCCATCCTGTTGAAAATCATCTGAAATATACTTGTGGGGTGAAGAGGGCGCCCGTTTGTCTAAAAGAACTAAAAAATCATCAACATATCTAAAAAACTTTAAAACCTTCTCCCCACTTAAAATATTATCCAAAGTCTTATTTACATCAGCTTAAAAAAATCACACAGAACTGGGGCGACACAGGAACCTCTACAAATTCCTTGTCGCTGCAGATAGGGCTTCTCGTCAAAAGTAATAAATGTGACATAAAATTTTGAAAGTGCTAAAACGTTCTCAGCGGACACGCCCGCGTGGTTCTTAAAAGGAACGTCACTATTATGCACTTTCGAACGGTGGCCAGAAGCTTATCACGAGGGACAGAATAAAACAAGTCTTCCACATCTACCGAGAAAGCATCAGGAGTCTGCTGGTTATTTCGAATAAAATCGCCGACATCACCTGAGCGCTTGATGCGAAAGGGATCGCTCACTGAAAGCGTCTTCAGCTTGCCTAAGAGGAACTTGCATACGCTCACCTGCCAAGAACCACCTTCATTAACAATAGTTCCGAAATGTATGCCCGCTTTGTGGATTTTTGCCGAGAAACATGCATTCAATAAGTTATTACTTTTGCAACTTGCTATAGTCCTAGCTCACGTAGGCAGACCCACTTCTTTGCAGAAGCGACGAACTTAGATTCAACGCAAATAGCACTCTTTTTAACGGGTAGGAAATTTCTGTTCACAGCAATAAGAGCCTCCTAGTTGAATAGTCCCTCAGGCAAAACAACAAAACCACCATCCTTTTCAGCTTCAGTGTTGCGGAGTTGCCACTCCGGAATTGGAATGACTCCGGAATCATTTCACATTCTCGCGACCCCGGAATGGAATGGGGACAACGCTTGGAGGAATTGAATGGGAATGGAATTAAGCGCCTTTTGCACGGAATGGAATGGGAATGGAATTACGTCTTTTTCCGAAAATATAGAACGTTTTCGCCTACGCACTGTTTTTCAAACTTCAAACATTAGTAAGTCAGAGCCTCGAATTTAACAATAAAGCAGTATTTTTAAAATGGCTTGGCTGATTACAAGCACGGTAAATTTATAAGCAACGCGCCTACTACAAACCGAAGCATGAGTTAGTGTACAAACAAATGCATTATCCCAGCAGATACTGAAGGGAGAAACAAATTATCCCTGCGCGTTGGTTCCCATTGATACCCCCACACGAAAGTGGCGAATACTCTATGCACAACCTGATCTTTATCTCACGAGCAGTTAAGTACACGACACACGCAAATAACGTTTGCGACAAGGAAGACATTGCATACCTGCGCACAGGCGAACACAGAAAATTCTCCTCACCCCATCCATGCTTGCGAGGCGCGCTTGATAAGTGTGAGTGCTGACGGGCACTGCTGCCCAGTGTTCCGTATTCGATGCAAAGGCACAAGGTGCCCGAGCGGTGCACTGTTCCAACTAATACCGGCAGATCTAGATGGTTTTGTTCCCCATTAACCAAATGTTAGTTTTCTCCATATTCACGACCGCTCCAGACGCGTGACAAAACTGCTTAGCCCTTTCAGACGCCACCTATGAATAACTGACTGTAAATGTGTAAAATCGATACAACGTTATTTCAAGGCGCTCCATATTTTATTGCAACAAAAATAACGTCATAACATGTTAATGTATGTGTGTTATAATAACTAATCCTAATTAAGTTTCAATTAAATATCTATTGATCCTGTAGTCATTGACGCTCTGTTCATAAACTGAATAAAATCTAAGGCTAGAAATATAGTGCAAGTTCATTTTTGGTTATGTTCATTTTAAGCAAAGAAAAATTATACTTTTCACATGGCTCGCAAGAAGCGGCACGTCGAACGACTTGTCGAACGTGGTAGTGCCTTCACTAAAGTGATCATATGCAACAGTACACCGCAAAATGAAGTTAAATGAAGACAAGTTTATTATGCAAGATGTTCAATTCATCCAAAGCTCGATATATATCGCTCTTTCTTAGCCCCTCGTTGATACAAATAGCAGAAACAAGTGGTGTACACAATTGTGTATACATAGCGTCTCAAAGGGTTAGTCTTCTTGAACATTACTTTTGCCAGCATAAAAAATGCTATGTCATAATTTTACCACTAACACATTTAAGCTTAAACAATATTAAAGCATCATCATTCGTTTAAACATGCTGACCATGCAAATACTATAGGCAGCGGGAGAACTGTCCCTATATGGAGATCAGTAGGGTGGTTGTACTGCACGAGATATCATATGTCACCAAGCTACTATCCCTCGACCTTGGTAACGTGTTTTACGTACTTTGGCAGTTCTTAATGCATCTGACGACATCAGCTTTATGGGGCGTTCATTGTTAACTCGATAAAACTATCAAGATGCCTTTCCTACCCTGAGGGATTACAGGAATGGAATTGAACTGTCCGGCCATTCCCGGAGTCGAAATGGGCTAAGTTCCTTAATTCCGAGGAATCGAAAGGAATGGAATTGCGGCAAGTTCTAATTCCCCGGAGTGGAATTGGAATGGAATGGAGGCGCCCATTCCGCAACACTGGTCAGCTTGCACACACATTAAATTCTTCTTCTTAAAAAACGACACCACATTGTTCAGTCTTTTTGCTGCTGCTATTGTCCAGAACTTGGGCTGTACACTCGGAAATGCAGTCAATACCATTCTAGCAGGCATCTTTCACGGTCCTGGCTGCAGCCTTTGCTGATAGATCCCTGTTCAGGCCCACCAGCTCATGGGCGGAAACCCATCTCTTGGTGGATCATTGCTCTTGCGCATCATCTTGTAGGTATATATGATGATCGGTCACGTGCTTTCACTAATATCGTCAATGGGGATGGCAATCGCCAGGCAGATTCAAAGGGCGGACGTATGGGCTCCCCGAAACGCACCACTAAAGCGCGGACAATTTAGAGTTGGTCCTTTTAGTGCGCCAGCGAACGCCGGTTGTGGTCCAATGACCGAGTCAGACCCATGAGTTGATAACACAAACAAAATATATTCTCAGTTAAGGCAGTACAAGCATCACACAAACATGCACACTCGGCTGGTACCAGTTACAACTTCACAATATAACTCGGATGGTGTTAACACAACGGGAACTAAACAAACAGATCACGCGCTACAAATGCAATCTCATGCATTACAACCTATTCAAGGCCGGTTGAAGTCCTGAATATTCAACAGCGTATCCAGTCCACAATTCTTGGACGGAACTTCAATGCTTCTCTTCCAGGAAACACTCACGCAAACTCCAGCGCTGATCGTCGTAGTTCCCTCCGTCGTCAGTCCCGAATGTTTCTCTTCCAGGAAATACTCACGTAACTTGTCACTGCTCACACGGCGTCACCATCCGATTCCTCCAGATCGACGATCGACTGACCGCACATTATCATAAACACGTCTTCTTTGGCTGCGGAGCCACACTCAACATAACTTCACCATCTCCGGACCGACTGACTGACTGACCCCTGGTCGTCGGTGCACGCTTTCATCTCCTCTCCCCCGGGTTCCAGAAGCGTCCGAAGTGTTCTCCGGCGTGCAGCCCAGCTAAAGCTAGGGAAAGGGCGACATTTTTCTCGTCGATTCCGCTCGCGGTGGCGTCACTCGGCGTTGCATCATTTGTTTCTTCTGGGTATTTCCAGACTTTGCCGGGCGTTTGATCCGAGGCGGCTGGTTGTCCACGGCTGTTTCGAGTGGGCTAGGAGGAGCGTCGGCGCGCCGGCGTCTTTTGATACTTGTTTTGTAGCGTTAGCTACATTTGCCTAGCCGGAGCCGATTTTGCGTGGATCCTCATGAGCCGTGCTGCGCATGCGCGAGGATCAGTGATGTCACACAGTTGGCTCACCGGAGCCGGCATCTCACGCGCTCTCCGCCACCGCCGCGCGCGGCTCGCCGCTGCTGGTCTGCGCGTTCGAGAGGAGTGGCATCGTAGCCGCGGCAGACGCACTGGCGCCGGCGCGCGCGCAGACTCCGCCACCGCTGCGCGCGACTCGCCGCTGCTGGTCTGCGCATTCGAGAGGAGTGACGTCGTAGCCATGGCAGACAAACTGGCGCCGGCGTGCGCGCAGCTATTCGCCTTCGCTGTGCAGTCGCCGTCTGACACTGCGCTGGAGCCGCTTGATAGCGCCTCTGACTGGCGTTTGCAGGCGGGTAACGCCATGGAGAAGGAGATGGCAAATGCTGCTCAACGGCGCAGATGAGCCGAGAATCTTGAGAAGCTTGTCTCATCGGATCCCGAAGTAGTTGCCAGGCAATTAGCGGTTCAGCGTACGAAGAATGAACAGAAGAAGGCTAATAATCCTAGACAATCTGGAAAGCTAAGAATAATCAGCTGAACTATTGCTAACGCTACGTATATCCTGGCATAGCCGAGCTAAGCCACTGCAAACTTTTTTTTGTTGCGCGCGCTTGTTGTGCGAGCGGCTGGCGCCGTGCTTTCCCTGTGCCGTCTGAAAGCGGCCGCGCGCGCGTTATTATTAACACGCTCGTTTGTGACACGTGCAATATAAACAGTTGGTAGTCAGCGCTGTGTGTGGGGTGTGTTCTTGAGTAGAAGCATGTGTGAATGTGAGTGTGTTTTTTGAGGGAATGCCAATTTGCGCTAAGTATCTTCAATATGACAAGTAACCAACTAGCCCAACAACAATTTCTAATATCGTGGTTTTGGGACGTAAAAGCCCAACAATTGTTATTGTTTACAAAACAGTAAAACAATCTACCATAAGCACTCCAACTACAAAAAAACAAAGACTCTCTCTCTCTCTCTTTACTTTGTCAACAGACGACGGGCATTTGTCTGTTAGTCTCTGTCATGCTCGCAAGGCTGCCTTTGAATACCTTCTGGCGCACTTGCACTTCACGCTCGGAAAATATAGTTCTAATTTTGCGAAACTGTGCTGTTTAGTTGTTTCTAATAATAAACTTGAGCATTTAATGTAACATGCTTTCTACTGTGCGGTGTAATGATGGAACGTGCTAATGTGAAGTATAGAATGTTAGAGTTAAGAAAGCACCTCCCCCAGTAATAATAATAATAAAAATAATATCTGGGGTATTACGTGCCACAACCACGATATGATTAAAAGGCACGCCGTAGTGGCCGGCTCCGAAAATTTCGCACAGTACACGGGCCTCTAGCATTTCGCCTCCATCGAAATGCGACCGCCGCGGCCGGGATCGACCTCGCGCCCTTCGAGTCAGCAGCCGAGCACCGTTACCGCTATACACCGCCGCGGCAGAACACCTGCCCCAGTAAGCGCTGCGCTAAACTATAAAATATTCGGCTCGATTTATGCACTATTCAATTTCGAATTGAGATATTACTATTTGCACAATCGTCGCCTGAATTCCAGGTTTAAACAAACAAACTTGAACTGATTTTTTTAAACGTGTTTATGGTCAAGTTAAACCGATAATTTCTTCATACGGAGCTCGAATTTGCTGACAAAAAAGAAAAAAAGGAAGCGGGGGGGGGGGGGCGGAGAGAACTGAAGTATCATGTGTTCCTAGGTGTCCCCCATTTCAGCGGCGTTTCCTCTCTAATTCCAGCGTCGAAGCTGCTAAACTATTAATTCACGGCCCAATACAGGGCGTTTGAGCTAGCTTGCGCCAAGTATATTTTTAAATTTCGCGCACTCTAAACAAAAGCCCGAAAAAAATTACACATGTCAGTTATCTTAGCATGGATGAAATTATCCGACGACGCTAGACAGAGAGAGAGAAATGAACTTTATTTTTGACCAGGCTCTTTGTACTTCAGCCCTAAGGTGGGTGGCCTCCTCAGTCCAGGTAGCAAACGCTAAAACATTTTTACTGAATATTTTTTTCATTGTAGTTACTATATTAAAGGTCTTCGTTAATTGCCCAGCTTGGCGAATCGGCAGTTATCTTAGCATAGATGAAATATTCCGACGTTTACAAAAAAGTGCTACAACTTTGTATTCAAGATTTCTCGCTGGTGTTACTAAATAAATAGTTAATCAAGCAATCTTTGTTAATTACCCAGCTTGGCGGATTGGAAAAAAAAATATCCTGACTTGCTGCATACGGCTCAGAACAATATTCTACACGCGTCGCGCATATCTTTTTTTTTTTTTTAATTTAGGCGCAAGTTAGCTGAAACGCCACGTATGCCCACCCTCACAATAATTGCGGTACCAATTCTTCGCGCTTCCAGTCAAAACCAAGTGGTCGTATTATCCAAAGACTACAGCGGAACAATTTGTTCATTGTTCGCATTCAAAAGGCAGCTTTTAAGACCGAACCCGTGCACACCGTGTTGGTACAGCAGTGGTACAGCAGCATGCAGCGGTAAATTCTCTTGAATGGTGACAAAGTTTCCCGTGCATAGCGAGAAAATTTCGGAGAAATGCTTCCGTTCTGGAGGAACGCACATAGAGGACGACAGTTTTTGGTTGTAAAATATATTTCCAGAAGGCGACGGGCTAAATTTTTCAAACGCTCTTTTATTTTTTTTTCGATGCCTCAAAGAAACGGACCACATTTTTCGAGTTGTCTATATTCAGGATGAACGTGCGAGCACAAAGGTTTTGTGAAAATGACTCTGAAAATTTCACGTCGTGATAGTTTCCTTATTTTCATATGGACCCTCGCAGAGTAGAGATCACTATTCCCCCGCCTAATGTAAAGAGTGGAGGACGGGGAGCAGAATCCTGCTCTGAGCTGGTTGGATAACCGAGGAAACTTTTTGGCACATGACGCTAAGGAACAGGATGGCGCCCGTCCGGTTCATTTCCGTTAATTGTGTCCTCGTTCAACTTGTACCGAAAAATTTTCTCGGTTAAGGACGGGGATAGACAGGAAGAAACGCCATTTTTTGTGCCCGTCTCCTGACCTTTGAAAGCCAGCACGACAGGCAAGGGTGCAGCCAGAAATTTTTATCAAGGGAGGTTTTATCAACATCGTTCAAGGGTTCAACCATGCGCGCTTTCCGCTGAGGCTATCTCGCCAAAGCAAGTTAGAGCATATGCCGCTTGCGCAGGCGACGCAGGCGTAATTACTTGGGGAATGGGTGACGTAGGCATGGCAATACTCCCCTCGCTTTCAGAGCCATGTGCAGTCGACACCCTAGCGAAATCCGGTCTAATCGGGACGCATCCTGGCGATAAAGACTACAGACGCGAAACGAAATAAAAGAAGTACTTAAAAACTGGTTAGGATATGCAGCTGGGACAGCACATGTGTCCTCACAACGAAAAAAAGGAGCCTTTTTTCAAAATGGGAAAAAAAAAGAGCATTAACCTAGAATCGCGTTTTATCAAACAGGTGCACGAACTTTGGAACCAAACGACGGAAATATTATCGTGATCTACGTATATGTACTGTACTTTAGTTCATGCATACATATCTTCTATATAAGGTATGACATATTAATTCAGGGTTCGTTTTTCTTCATATTACCGAAATATTACTGTTCCTACACCCGCCCTACCTTTTTACTATTCCCTTCAACTTTCCGATGCAAACATAAATTAAGGTTTAATGCATGGTTTAATTAATGAATGTATTACTTAGCTTTCTTGAAAAAAATGTCCGTCTGGGCAAATAATTTATTTCTATATGTACGACCAGTGGCGTAAATCCAGAAAAATCACAGGGGGCCACACATCGTGCAATGGCGGTCATTTTGTTTTTATAAATATGTTTTATTTTTAATTATATCAAAACTAAGATTATGCTTTCAAGTGAAATTTTAAAAATAACGTTTGTGAGCAGCTAATAGTATAAGCGTACGTTCCATGGAGAAGTTTTTTTCTAAGCGTAACATGCAGGTAGGCTGTAGAATATTTCCAGTTACGTCATTCGGGTTAAACCATGAAATACAAATGCTAGCACTTTTTTGTGATAACATGTGTAAAGGTACAGCTTTTCTTTAACGTCACCTCCATTCTCATTAGCCTGCCACGATTTAACCCTGAAAACTTTCTTGTAAAGCATTTTTATGTTCACCGGTAATTTTAAAAAAATATCGCAGTCGAGCAATCGCACTTATAGTTTATTGTGAATAGTTTCTAACATGTATTCGACCTAAATAGCGGTTGGTGATCGGGGATTCTGGTTTTCTTTATTTATTTATTTGGAAATATTTCAGAGACAGAGTGAGTCTTGGACAGTGGCGTACACGGGGGGGGGGGGGGCGCACCGGGCCCGTGCCCCCCACCCCTTAATTTTTTTACAGCGAAAGCTGTTACGGGATCACAACAAGGGCCGTTTATTGGCGCCGTAGTTATATCCAGGATGGAACGAGGTTCGAACCTGGGCCCTCTGCATGGGAGCCCAGTATTCTACCTCAGAGCCATCCCGGTGCTTGAAACTGCCTTGCAAAAAAACCCTATACAGGCTTCATGTCGGGAAGGAACCACATTTACCTATGTAATGTAGTGTGGTAGAAGAGCAAAATAACAAGCAGGCGTCACACAACGCGAATTCTGTAACCAAGCGTCACACGATGCGAATTACGCAACGAGGGGGTTGTTGAATGCTTCCAACCTATTACAAAGGGCTCTGCCATAATTCTCCATCGTCATCAGCCACACCATCAACAAAGTGCACATAGTGTCTTAAAGGTGTTTGGCGGGTGCCACGGTTCTCCGCAGAATGCATGACGAAAAATCGCATAGTGGCTGCTTCCCGACTTCACAAAAATTATGATGCTTTATAGCGTAGTGGGTTCCTCGCAAGTGCACTTCTATTGGTTGCCAAGGAAGCTCATAAGGCTCCCTTTATCCATTTCCTCAGGGTCTCAATAAAGTTAATTCCCTCTCTCTCGTTCTCACGTTAACGTATGTTATAGAGCGTGGTGGGAGTGTTAAATAACGACCGGGCGTCACACAATGCGAATTACGTAACTAGTGGGTCGTTTAAAGCTTCCAACCCATTACAAAGGGCTGAGCCATAATTCTTCATCGTCATCAGCCACAGCATCAACAAAGTGCACATAATCCCTTACAGGTGTTTAGCGGAAAATTGACGAAAAATTCCATAGTGGCTGTTTCCCTAGTTCACAAAAATTATCATGATTTATAGCGTAGTGGGTTACTCGCAAGTGCACTTCTATTGGTTGCCAAGGAAGCCCATAAGGCTCCCATGATCCATTTCTTCAGGGTCTCAATAAAGTTAATTCCCTCTCTCTCTCTTTCTCACGTTAACGTATGTTATAAAGAGTGGTGCGAGAGTTAAATAACGACCGGGCGTCACAGAATGCGAATTACGTAACTAGTGGGTCGTTTAAAGCTTCCAACCCATTAGAAAGGATGCAGCCATGATTCTTCATCGTCATCAACCGTCGCATCAACAAAGTCCACATAATGCCTTACAGATGGTACCGATCGTTTCTCCGCAGAATGACGAATAATGTCGTGGTGAGTGCTTCCCAGCTTCACAAAAAATTATGATTTGTGGCGTAGTGGGCACGTTGCTAGTGTACTTGTATTAGTAGCCACAAGGGAGTTTACAACGGGCTCTAGAAATGCCTCTCTTCCAGCTTTCGCTGTGACTGTGCTGCGCTTTCCGCGCAGGCCTGGCCATGGCATAGAGAGCACAAAATGACACTCGATCACATCTGCCTGCCCGACCCCCACTTCAGATCAAGGAGGTGCCCCCTCCGAAAAATATTTCTGGCTACGCCCCTGGTCTTGGATTTTGCATTTTAAAGCTCAGCATATTAAATATTTGCGGCACGTCAGAGGTAACCCGTAGCATTTCAGAAAGTTTGTGTTCTACAGTGCTTTTTGAAACGACAGGCAGCTTTTACTTTTATGCTTCGTTTCTGCTCAATGGAGGGGCTTCAGATTTCAGAGTTGCTTTTGCGGTGGTAGTGCGTTATCCTTAACTGTCAAGAAATTCAAATATGACGTTTGAACGAGAAATCTCAAGGGCGGACACTAGCAAGGGGTGTCCCCCCCATCCTGAACACAAGGGGGGAGGGGGATCAGGACCCCCCTGACCCCGCATTATTTTCGCTACAGTGCACGACGTCAGCTAAGTAATAAGATAATAACAGCTGGGGTATTGCATGCCAAAACCACGGCATGATTATGAGCCACGCCGTAGTGGACAGCTCCGGAAATTTCGACCATCTGGTGTTCTTTGACGAGCACTAATATCGTGCGCGTGCTCACACACACACACACACACACACACACACACACACACACACACACACACACACACACACACACACACACACACACACACACACACACACACACACACACACACACACACACACACACACACACACACACACACACACACACACACACACACATCCCTTTACTCATTCGGACTTGTCCCGTCATAGTCTGAAGTGCAGGGCTATGGTACAGTGTACTAGAGTATACCAGTATATCCAGTACACTGTCGTTATGGGCATGCAGGTTTCTGATGATAGTGGCCGCTGAGGACACACGATGTTTTATTGCAAGAACTGTTTATTTCCCACCCCGGAAAGCCAGGGACCAAACGCAGGCCGTTGTGAGGCGCACGTCTTCGCTCAGGGGCGTAGCCAAGGGGGGGGGGGGGTTGGAGGGGTTCAACCCCCCCCCCCCAGAAAATTTTCACTTTTGCTTGCGTATATACACACGCCCACATACAAACGCACGCACGAACTTACAAAAAGTATGGTTGAACCCCCCCCCCCCCCCCCGAAAAAAATTTCTGGCTACGCCCCTGTCTTCGCTTCATTTTCATTTTTTCATCCATCGCGAAACTTGGTTGCGTTTGTCTAGGCGTAGAGGACACCTGCAACCAATATGGGTGTTTCAGTTTCCTGAGAATCACCTCAAAGAAAGAGCGTCAGAGCGTGGCCATACTAAGCAGAAAAAGAAGCAAGGCGGGGCTCATGGCAGCTGAACAATTATCTACAACTCAACAACAAGGTCATGGGAATCAAAAAATTCCAGCGTTGGTGCTAATTGAAACGGCATTGTATGAATGTATCCCATGCGCTGCTCGGCGCACCTCCCAAGTGATGTCGTCAATGTCGTCTGCAAGAAATATTTTGGTTCTGTTTTTAACACAGCCACCAGGGTCGCGTCGTTCGCTATGCACCCCTTCGCCTACTGTTAGCGGTGTCGACCGGTGCCTCTGTTCCATGAGACTTCAGCGAGGGGTGCGATGTATTGGAGTTTTCGCATAAAATTAACAGATTTCTCAGCGTAGATTATTTCTCTTCGGATTTCTGTCGTCTGCGGAAAGTGCCCGTAGTGCGTAAGTTGTTGTTTACTTCGCATCTAGCCGGACATTCGGTTAAAAGCGGTGCGGTCGCTGCACGCCTAGCGCACCGCCATGTCTGCAAGGGCAGCTGTAATGTAACCTGATCTGTGCGCCTCGCGAAGGCCACTGAGGTGTCGTTATAGCCAGAAAAAAATGCATGTATATTGGCGTAATTATAATTACCAGTAATACAGATATTCGGGTGATGTTAACATCAGTGTGGTTATGTTTATAGCGCCCGTCGAGTAAACAATGCAAAGATCGCCCCCTTCGTACAACGTGCTCACAGTTATGTTTGCCGTTTCTTTCGTTAAAGCACAATGGTGAAGTTTTACGAGAGGAAGGACACGTTCAAGTTTTCGTGGGACCAAGTTGCTCAAGGTTTCTGGGCGAGGTATCCCAATCCATATAGGTAAGAACCTAAGAATCTGGTTCGCACGTTGGGATACACATTCCCGCGATAGCGGCTCGTTTCAATGGTTTCATTTGTGTTGAGGGCTTGAAGCGGTGTGTAGTGTGTTGTATTCTGCCTTGCCAAAATAACCCATTGCGCGCGCACTGCTGCTGTTACCGCGACGCACGCTTAGCGAAATTATAGGCCGTGTTGACGCAGTAGCAGCGAAAACAGCGTGTCAGGTAGTTCTACGGAATGTGTGAGACGTAGAATATTCTAAATTGGTAAGAATTACAGTCTATTGGTTCACCGTCATGGCGAAAAAGTGTGGAAAACGACGGGGCGAGAAAGCGTTCGTCCTGTCGTCCGCGCCGTTTTTCGCCATGTAGAATATATTCGCTTTGTCCAACATTCAGCTTCATCATTTATTTGGGCATTTCGTGCATGGTGTCAAAGTTAACCAAATAACCCAAATTAGCGCTCTTGTTTTGTTTGCCGGTTAGTCTTCTAGTGCCCTAAGCTCGGGGGCGCGGTTTCGATTCCCGGCTACGACGGGCGAAGTTCGATGGGGGCGTAATGCAAAGAACACCCGTGTTCTTAGATTTAGGTCAGAATTAATCTGGAGCCCGCCACTATAGCGTGCCTCATAACCATATCGTGGTTTTGACGCACAAAACGCCAGCAATTATTATTACTTCTTGTAGTGCCCCATACTTGCTCTCTTCAGTGTTTGGTGTTCTTGTTTGCAGCACGCATGTCTTGACAGAAGACATCGTATCACGATATGTAGAAGGCGGAAAGCTGTTCACAAAGCGTTTACTCACCAAGACCAATCCTATGAACAGACTACCGAAATGGGGAGAGCGCTTTGTCAGTTCCAAGTCCGTACGCATTGTTGAAGAATCCGTCGTGGATCCACGCACGAGAACATTGGTCACCTATACACGCAATATTGGCCTCCAACATATTATGGTAAGCTTCAATTCAGTATAAATTCAACTTACAGTGACAGGTTACAAGCCATTGTGAGTGAATGTCGAAGTTTTAGTGAATGCCACTCCTACCCTGGCGTTGTGCAACTTTCTTGCTCATTTGTAGGAAAGTTACGCAGCCTTGGTTGATTCTCGACGTTTGTCATGAATCATGTCTGCTCCTTGCCTCTGATTGCATTTTATCATCTAAGGATGTGAAAGTGTGTAGTTGTGACTAGAGGAAGGATCCCATAAGGTGCTGCATGATCATTGTTTCATTTCTGTTTTTCCTGCTCTTGGTCAGCTCACATTCAACAAGTCATGGAGCAGATGTGCTTTTTTCATTGTAGTTGACAGAAGTTGCTGCGAGCATTCACAAAATTAATTTTGATGTTTTCTTATGCTTCACAGTGACTCTTCACGATTTATGTTTTTCTTTCATTCTGAAATGGTCATCTGCATCTATGTGTACAATGCTTGAGTTCTGGGCTACAGAGCAGAGAATGAGTAAAGCCGCAGCAGCTGCTAGGTTTGAAGTACTGTGCTAAACACTTTATTGCCTAGGTGTTAATGTGGCTTCGGCTAGCATTGTCTTAGACTGCCCAACAAAGCAGATGTGTATTTCTTCACATTACAATGCATTGATTCAAAATTGTACAGCTGTACAATGTGTTGCAGATTACATTCCAAGTGCTAGTGTCTCTGGAATTGTGCTTTATTTAGTAAAGTGAATGAACACTAGATTTGGGACGAGCATTGCTTAGCACTTCAGAGCTCAGGCAGTTTTAATATGTCCATGTACAGATGTTGCTGGTCTCTCTCTATCTTTGTCAGGCTGAAGAGGCCATTGATGTACTACGTGAAAAATATGCCAGAAGCCCTGTTGATGTTTTGTAATTAGCTTTGGATGTGTCTTCAGGTCAGAAAAGGCCCATGGGCTTTCTTCAGTTCTTGTAGGCCCAAGCACATCTAATAATAGTGCTACTCATGGCCGTGAAAAAGTGATGCTTGTATAGCCTACCGCAACAGCTGTATGCAGTGCTGCAGATGGGAGCTGAACTTATACCTTTTTTATACCTTTCACATTATGTGTGCTGCACATGTAATGAAGATCTCTGTTCACCTATATCCACACAGGCTGTCTCTATGTCCACTATCATTTCCATTTTCCTTCATGAAAGTGGTGAACATGTAACCCAAGGTGAAAGGAATTCAAAACAGAAAAAAGCATTTTCTTAGTCCCTTCCTTAATAAATATCGATTAAACATTGCATTTAATTTCTCCTATACTTGCCATAAGTTTCACTGCCTGGCTTCTTCATCTGATTGTGACTCAATTGAGCTGCTCAGATCTCCTTATTCTTCTCACTCATTTCATTCACCAATGTGATTAGATTGGCGAAAATTTTTGCAGGATTGTGTGCAGTTCCTTGGCCTACAGAAGTACCATTGTCGGAGTACAAAATCAAGCTCTCATTGCTTTTCTGTAGCTTGTAGAGGATCAATGCAGGTTCCATTTTCTGGGCTATGCCTCTGCCTTCCATTTACTGCAGGCTCATGTTCATTGCCTATTTTATGGCCTTTCTGAACAAACTGCTTTAAACACTCGTTTTCCTTCAGGTCATTTCCAGTGTGGGGTTAAAATATATATCTATCTTAGCAGGCTTGCGTTGCCCAGTTAATAAGCCATCATCACTGTTCCAATTTTTAGTTATCTACTTTATTGCCAAACATGACCACACCATTTGGGAATTCTATGCCAAGGTAGTCCACGAAATGGGTGTAGCTGGTGGTTTCCGAATGCTGGAAGAAGCATTGAATGTGTCTCTAGTCTAGGATATAAATAGTCTGTGTACGAAATTAAGAACTTAAGTTGCATCTGAAGATATTCACAGGCGCTCATTGTGCCTTTGACTGCTATGGTGGCTGTCATCCGAAATATTAATGATGCCCCAGCAGTACCATGCATCTGCTGTTGTCACAATAGAACATGACGTGTTATCAGCATTTATGTGAACTGTTGAGTTTGTGGCCTTCGCTACATGTAGCACAGTCTAGTTATGGGCAATAAATGCGAAGTATCTGATCATCTCTAACGTATGCTGGCTGAGGGAACCTGCTAATGACCTCTTAGTTGAAGTCAAGAAGAATAAATGGGCAGGGTATGTAGTGAAAAGCCTGGATAACCACTCGTTATTAAGAGTAACAAACTGCATTCCAAGAGAAGGCAAGTGTGGCAGGGGGAGGCAGAAAGTTAGGTGGGCAGATGAGATAAATTCTACGGGAATAACGCGGCTGCAGCAAGCAGGAACGGGTTAATTGGAGAAACACGGAAGAGTCCTTTGCCCTGCATTGGACACAGTCAGGCTGAAGATGATGAAATGATGACATAATTTCATGGAAATGTGTTGATTGACACTGTCTTTGCTGGATGTTAATATAATGAAAATTCCAGCTACACCTGTCATGTTTTCAAATGCTTCTTGCCATAGCACAGCATGATGCAGTGCAGACGTATTTAGCTATTTTCGCTATTTTTTTTTTTTTTATCTTGTACCTGTAGCTCTGTCCTGAACTGACATTTGTGCCACGTTATTTTGCAGTCAGTAGAGGAGAAGTGCGTCTACAAGCCTGCTGCTGACAACCCTAAACATACCGTTGTAGAGCGGCGAGCCTGGGTTTCATCTTCTATACTTGGTTTCTCCTGTGCCATCCAGGCCTTTGGTGTGGAACGTTTCAAACAGAATGCTGCCAAGGCATCCAAAGGATTTACATATGTCCTGGAGCGCATGTTCCCTGGGACCCATCCGGCAGAGAAGGAGCGCCTTCGTTCTAAGCTGGCTACTGAGCTGGCAAAAGCCAAGGCTGTGCCACTGGTGGCTGCAGCCAGTTGCAGCAACTAGTGACTGGGTGTCAGCGTTAACTTAACACTGCCACATAGTGCTCCCATGTTATACATATGACCGCACTCAGGTGCACATTGTTAAGGTTGTTGGCAAGACTTTTCTCTGCCATGAAATGTCTTTTTTCTGCACCTTTTCTTTTTTTCTCCTTCTTTGGGTGCCAAGTAGTAGTATATAGCATTCCAGTGGAACTATAACAGTCCATGTTAACTGCCACAGCAGTTTCGTGGGGAGCTCCATATTTTAATGGAATTAATGCTTATATGTGGCACTGGGTTGATATGGCGGGGAAGTGTTTTGTTTTTACTTTGTTTGTACCATGTTTGTTACTGAGACTACTGTATATGGTAGCCGTGTAAAATAAAATTGCTGTATTTTACCAGTTGCAACCATTCACTGATCCGTTCTTACTTTGCTTAATATTCTGGCTCATTTGTCTCCTCTTGTATAAAAACGCTTATTTTCTTAAAAACGGGCAGTGCAATGCGAATTACGTGCACCTCAAACTGCACATCATCTGATGCATGGGGGCTATGAAAAAGTTAATTATTGTGGCTATGGTGTTACTCAGAGGCATCTGTTATTGGGGGGGGGGGGGGGGGGGGGGGGGGCACCCCTTGCCCCCAGGCTGCATACCTTAGCAGCCCTAACTAGCAGCTGCATTTCGTTCTAGACATGTATAATGCTGGAACGAACCTTACTCAAACAAATTCTAAATGTTTATATTACAGTGGGAGATTTGCCTTGCTTGAATGCACAGTTAGTGCAACTCAACCCCCTCTCCCACCCAATCCCGGACAAATGGGAAACCTACTCCTGTGGTGTTACTTGCTCAGCATGAGGTCATGGGTTGATTCCTGGTTGCCATATGTCTGGATAGCATGCAAAAATGTTTGTGTATTGTGCATTGGGTGCACATTAAAGAACCCCAACTTATCAGAAGTAAATTTACAGCCGCCCCTCTGTGGCATCTCGCACAGCCCTTGTGTTGCTTTGAAATGAACCCCCATCAGCACTATCCATCAATGGATGGTACTAACTACTTCGTACTGTCTCTAAGCAGATCTTTATGGCTCTTATGGCCCAGAAACATGCAAGTTGGTGTGTTCAAGTTGCCAAGCACAACAATGTCCATGTTTTTGTGAAGTTTCAAGTCGGTATTGTATGCGTTACCGAAAAAAAGTAACTAAATACGTCACTCGTTATGCTAACAAAAAAGAACGCGTTACTGCCTGCGTTACCTACAAAAAAAGGTAACGCGCAACTATTACTGTTACTGAAAAAAGTAACGCACGTTACTTCTGCCGTTACTCCAGGGTGAGAAATTTGGATCAGTGTGCCCTCGCTGTAGCAACCAGAATAATTAAATAAACCTCATTTATATTTCACATAAAACCTCTAATCAAAACGACGATTTTAGCTGAATCACTGATATAACAAGAAAACTTTGCACAAGTGTGCCGAACCTTAGCAATATTATAGTGGCCTAATGTTTACTGTAGAGTTGCATGTGATGGCTTATAACTTCGTGGCACATGGTTAAACTATTTCTCAAAGTGACAGTAAACAGAAAATGAGATTTCATCGTCAATGCTCTCAGTAACGAAAACATCACTGATCTCTTAACAGCATGCTTCTACCAATGTACAAAATATATCTGCAGATCTTGTAGGAATAAGGAAGCCTCACCACGGTGGTCTAGTGGTTATGGAGCTCGACTGCTGACCCGAAGGTCGCGGGATCGAATCCCGGCCGCGGCGGCTGCATTTTCGATGGAGGCGAAAATGTTCTAGGCCCGTGCACTTCAATTTAGGTGCACGTTAAAGAATCCCAGGAGATCGAAAATTTTCGGAGCCCTCCACTACGGCGTCCCTCATAATCATATCGTGGTTTTGGGACGTTAAACCCCAGATATTAAAAATTAGTTGTAGGAATAAAGAAGTCCTTAAATTGCATAGTCCTGGAAGAATAATATTTGCAGCATAAATCATTTCTGCCCCTTTAACCTGTATAGTTGCCACAAAAATTGCGAATGTTTATGCGAAGGTGTTCAAGGTCGGCCTTGCTCGCACAGGAATTTGACAACCAGAAATGTATACCCGCAGTCAGAGGCAGATAGAATCAAATTTTATTTTGAAAACAACTGATAAACAGCGCTATAGTATTGCAGGGATAAATTTCTGACAACTATAACTTGTAGAATTTAAGCAGAAGCTCTATTTCTAAGCTGTTGGCAGACAGCGTGCCTTGCTTTTAGGGGCGAAGCTCCTTAAGGCGGCACCCGTTCGTCCCTCGTAGTCGTTGTCGTCGTCGTAGTAGTAGTAGTAGTCGTAGTCCGTAACAAGTCTTACGCTTTGACTTCCAAGGTGGTGCCGGTGGGAGATTTTTCCTGTGCGTTGAACAATAAAAAATTCGCAGCGTGCGCGTTAACTAAAAGCCGAATTCTTCTGTCTCTCATACCCCATTAGCAGCCATTGGCATGTTCCAGTAGGAAACGTTAGTAGAAGTAGAAGTGTAAGTGTTAGCTAAAAGCCGACTTCTTCTGTCTCTCATTCCCATTAGCAGCCATTGTTTACCTCCAAGGTAGTGCCTGGTGAGATTTCTCCTGTGCGTGATTAAACAATAAAAATTTTGTTCAAAACGCCGTTGATTGATGAAATAAACCAACGAAAGACGCCAGATGTTTTGTAAAAGCAGAACGAAAGAACGCCAGATGTTTCTAAAGCAAAACGAAAAGACGCCAGCTGCTTAACGAAAGACGCCAGATGTTTTCTAAAGCAATGGTTTTCTAAACAATGAAAATTCACAGCGTACATGTAAAATTAAAGTGAGCTGCAAGTCGTCATAACTCATCGAACCTTTAGTATAAACGCGCCCGATCTCACGTCGGTGATGATGTACTGGGCAGAATTCACGGAAGATTCACGGTTTACCGATGAACCTCCGCAGCTTCGCCCACTCATCATCATTCACTCCGTGGATATGCTTTTTAGTGAATACGTCCGCAGCAAGCGTAAGTAGTCACTCGATGGACCCATGAGATAATACTCCTGTTGTCAGCACCTGGCAGGCCGATAGCAGTCCGCCGCTGCGACGTAAGGATAGCTCCGGGAATGTGGCGCCTACGAGACGAAGGAGTTTTGTGTAAGACTCCCGGGATAACGGGGATAAAAAGTGGAGTAATGTGACACCTCACGTTACCGAAAAATGTTAACATAAGTACGTTATTCGTTAGTTACAAATGGTAATGGGTACATTACTAAATTACGGAAAAAAGTAACACGTTACCGCCAACACTGTTTCAAATGTTAATACTACCAAAACATTGCATGTATATAAATGAACCCTTCTAATAACGCAAGCACAACCTTACTTCATTCAAACACCAGGATCTGTCGTCACCAGATTGTTGGCCATTTCACCAGAAAGCACGTGTGCCGTGCCTGCTTTTTGAGATTTTATAGCATTGTACAAGAAAAGAAAATTGTGGCTTCAAGGACTTCTAAAGTATTAGTGCAACTAAATACTACTGCCTCTGTTGGTAGAGCCAATGGTAGAGGGGCGGCTCTGAGGGCACTGCCCACATTCATATACTGACAATACATGTGAACCTGATTTCCTAAGTAGAAGGTCTGATGGAGCTTCTAATCCCTTTTTTTTTCTCTGCAACTACACTGTAAGTGATGCAGCTCCATCCTTGTTTCTCCATAAAACAAATGTCGTCTCTCCTCTTCTTGGATATCTTGGCAATATACCACTTGCTAGTGATGTGGGACTTAAGATATAAGGCTGCCAGTACCACCAGGACATCAGGCCCGTAGACGGGGGGGGGGGGGGGGCGCCCCCCTCCCCCGAAGCTTTTATGATACATGGTGTTTTACCGAAAATAATGAAAATAGGCGTTTTTCTCAAATAGTCGAGGCTTTCAGCAAGTGCCCCGCCCCCCCCCCCCCCCAAATTTCCTGGCTACGGGCCTGGTGGACATTGTATCAAGTCACTACAAAACTGATTAACTTGTAACAGTAGCTTTTGAGTGACATCTGGCCCTTGCACTAAAAGCATAAAAATGTCAGCATCGTGAGTTCCTGAGTGACAGCTAATTGCATCAAATGAAATGCCATTATATTAGGCTATGTGAGGGGTATATGATGTGCCCAATTTCAAAGCGTAATGTAGAGGAAGGATATTTTGCATCATGTGCTTGTTCAGCACATGCATTACTGCAAAAGAAAGGATTGTGAAAAGGAATAATTGAGGCAGTTTGCAGCTAACTGTAGAATATTATTGTAAGGCCCATGGGAACATGCAGATAGATTGAGATGGACTCTGATGGTGAAGGGGAGAGGTGTCAGAGGAGGTGCCCGACATCATTCTTTCAATGGGACTTCCACCGTGGTCTTCATTTGATGCATTGTTCGCACAGATGCACTACCAAGCACATTTCGCACCTTAAAGAATGCAGCATAATCAGTTCACCTAATAAGGTTATTTTCTAAAGCGTGGAAATGAATTGTTTTGCATTAATAATGCTGAAGGCCCAGCCAAATCCTTTCTACATCCCATATGCTCCTGAACCGAATTGATTCCAATGAGGAAAGCAAGTGCTGCAAGGCGCCCAACATGCCAAATGGTATGGGAACGTTATGGCCTGCAAAGTGCAGCTCATGAAAGAATCAACCGTTTGGCAGTGGGGGGCCAGACTGGTGAGCACAGTTATGGTACAGTGTACTGGTGAGCCTTGACCCTGCTCAGGGTGGCCAACACCGCCTAGAACTAGGTGGTGTTGGCCACCAAGCCCTGGAGGAGGCACTGGCCCTGGAGACTACCCTGGAGTACTAGGACGCCTTGCAACGAGCAGGTTGTGACCTGAATCTTCTGCGTTACTTGCGTCGCTGGCCTGGCCTTGGTGGATAGGGCGCGGCGGACGTTCAGCTAGGGGTCACAGCATCCTGCACTGAGGGCGCCGCTCACATGTGGCATGAAAACTTAGCCTGATGCTTATGTGCGCTTTATGTCATCACTCCTTTCGGGCAACTGACAACTGCATAATTTGCTGCCGTTTTTTGTGTCGTTCCCCTTTTTTTCATTGTAAATCAATTAATCGAATATTGCATGAAACTGCTTCCATAGTTGAATAGGTGCGGATAAAATTAATTCCTACGATAACGAGTTCGGCTGGGTCGAAGTCACCACACTCACAGGGTCGTCAAAGCGAAAGGCGTTGCTCTCATGGAACAACTAGGGCAACGCCAGTCGAAGCGCCACCGACATCGTTTGCATTGCAAGTGGCGACGCGCATGCTCGCTGTTCACGTCAACGTCACAAGAGTTTCGGGAGAGGTTTCCTCTCGTCGTTTGCCGTGTTTGAAGTAGCCGGTAATTTTTCTTGGAGTGGTGAGTTATCGTAGAATGTGAGCTTAGTTTCCACGTCATAAAGAACCGCCGTCGCGTAAGGCTGCAGTGTCAGTCATGTCTCTCAACATACGTGATAAGCAGATCGCTGCGCTGAAGCAGATGCTCAACTTTAACGTTCCTCAACCAAAAGGCTCCTTTTCGGAGCCTGTCTGGAAACTTTTGGTGTACGATCGTTGTGGACAAGACATAATATCGCCTCTTCTCTCCGTGAAAGAGCTACGTGACATGGGCATCACCTTGCACATGCTCCTGCACTCGGACCGAGACCCCATACCGGAGGTGCCTGCAATTTACTTCGTTGCGCCCACTGACGAAAACATTACGCGGATATCTCAGGACTTTCGAAATGAGTTGTACGACCAGTATTACCTGAACTTCGTGTCACCCGTGTCGCGCCAACACCTTGAAGATCTGGCTTCAGCGGCTCTGCAAGCGAACTCGGTCGCCAACGTGTCGAAAGTGTTTGACCAGTACCTCAACTTCATCACCCTGGAAAATGATCTGTTCTTACTGAAACACAACGATCGCCATACTGTTTCATATTACGCCATCAACCGCGGCGACGTGAAGGACACTGAAATTGAGTCAATCATGGATAACATTGTCGACTGTCTGTTTTCTGTTTTTGCAACGCTAGGTACAGTTCCGATTATCCGTTGCCCCAAAGGAAACGCTGCCGAAATGGTTGCAGAGAAACTTGACAAGAGGATGCGCGAGAATCTTCGAGACTCTCGAAACAGCCTATTTTTGGATTCCGCTCATGGCAGTGGCCAGTTCAGTTTTCAAAGGCCTCTGTTAGTCGTGCTTGATCGCAACATGGACATGGCAACACCATTGCACCACACTTGGACTTACCAGGCCCTGGCACATGACGTGCTAGGCCTGAGCTTGAACCGTGTCAGCTTGGAAGAACCTGTCACGTTATCCCCATCAGCTGAGCATGTGGGTGCCAAGCCAAGAAAAAAGACAAAGACATTTGATTTGACTCAAGCGGACAAGTTCTGGCAGCAGCACAAAGGAAGCCCATTTCCCACTGTGGCTGAAGCGGTGCAAGAAGAACTAGAAGCGTACCGTGCACAGGAAGATGAGGTCAAAAAACTTAAGGCAGCCATGGGTTTGGAAGGTGACCGAACAGACGAAGCTATCACCATGCTCTCTGACAACACAGCAAAGTTGACGTCTGCCGTCAGCTCACTACCAGAACTACTTGAACGGAAGCGGCTCATTGATATGCACACCAGCATAGCCACTGCAATCCTTGAACACATCAAGGCTCGAAAACTTGATCTGTATTTTGAGACTGAGGAAAAATTGCTTGGCAGGCAGGCGTTGGATCGTTCCCTTCTAGACCTGATCAATGACCCAGAGGCGGGCACAGCAGAAGACAAGCTGAGGTTAATCTTAATAGCATATGTGCTCGGACTCGATGGAGCCCTGGAGTACGAGGATGCCTTGCAACGAGCCGGTTGTGACCTGAATCCTCTGCGTTACTTGCGTCGCTGGAAGGACTATACCCGTGTCACAGCTCCACAACCGGTGGGCTCCTATGGCGGTGGGCCTCGCACTGTGGGCATGTTCTCCAAGTTGATGAGCCAGGGCTCACAATTTGTTATGGAAGGTGTCAAGAACCTGGTTGTTAAGAAGCACAAACTTCCCATCACACGGCTCGTGGATGCCCTGATGGAGTTAAAATCGTTGCCTGAAACTGATGACTTCCGGTATTTGGACCCGAAACTTCTTGGACGGGCTGAACCACGTGTCCAAGCACCATTCCAGGAGGCAGTTGTGTTTGTTTTGGGGGGTGGCAATTATATTGAGTACCAGAACCTGCTGGACTACACAAAGGGCAAATCAAAGAAAGTTGTTTATGGTTGTACACAGCTTGCCAATGCTGCTCAATTTCTGGAGCAGTTGTCCCAGCTTGGGGCCGAAATTAAGTAATCTATGCCTGGTGTCACTTGTGACCACATCATGTTGCAAGTCAAGCCAGGAACCAAACTTGTAGCTCTGGGCACAAAAGGCAAATAAAGCCACTGGTGTTATGAAATCATGGGAAACCCAGTCACTGAGTTTTAAAAGTAGCCTCATTGCTTGCATGGTTATTTATTTATTTTTTAATATTTCTTCATGCAAAATATCGTCAACCAAATACTTGAGTGAGAAATGTTATATAGTGTTTTGGTATTAATGGCAGCGCTTACATCTATTCTTTGTAAAAAGGAGGACTGAAGGCCGGTCTTGTCTACGAGATAATTGTGCTAAACAACTTCATTCAGTTCTGTACAGGATGTTTGCATGTTATCTTGGGGAATCTTTGGAGTGTTGACTGCATCATCATAAAAAATACAAAATTTGTGCTTGATGACGTCTTTATTTTAGCGCTAGAAAAGACAAACACATCAGAGACAACAAGACAAGCGCTTGTCTTGTCATCTGTCATGTTTGTCTTTTTTAGCACTAAAATGAAGATGTCATCAAGTATTCACCAACTCGCCGAGAAACAATTTCTTAAGAAATTTGTGCTGTGTGCAAGTTCAAGTGACCTCATTCAATACAAATAACTGCTGCAGGTTTTAAGGTGGTGTTCATGATATGCATGAATAAATGTTAGTTTAAGTTGTTTATGCTTTACTGGACCCAAGTAGCAGCATCAATTAATTTGGTTACTGCACATTGTATTTTCTAAAGAAATTTTTTTCCAAATGCTCAGAAATTGTTTTTTAGGAATGTACTATAGCAAAGCGAGTACCCCTGTAAACCAGGAATAGAAAACTTTGGGTAGGCAGACAGTCATATGCAGCCTTATATACCTGAAGGAGGTCATTTGATGTATCAGTACTTGTTGCTGGAATATTTTATTCATATTTATTACAGGGCATGGGAACCAAAAGAAAAAGTAAACTAAAACCAGGACAGGAAAGTGTGTGAACACCCTCTTTCCTGTCTTAAGTAATTTCTCACCCCACTGCATCATAATGAGGTAATTAGCACAGCTGATGCATTGTGTTTTCCAGTGCACTTCGTGCCTTCTTGTAGCATGAAGAAAAGCAGACTAATACTTGCAGTAGTAAATATTTGGCAAACAAAATTGTCATAGTGTTGTTACTGGATAGATTGAGCTAAGCATATGGAAGTTCACTTATGACAAAGCACAAATGGTGAAACATTTCAATTACTGATAAAATCAGCATTTCACATTTGCTGTAAGCTATACAGCACTTGACTACGTTGGTAATAACTTTCTGTTTTTCCATTTTATGTTATGAAGTGGGGAATCCTATTTAATTCCATGAAAGGATGCACCGGTTCCTCCTATTGTGATACCTCTGACAGAAGAGTATTATGCTCCTTACAGAGGCTTTGCGCAAGTAATGAGGACCTCCTGAGGGCCTAGTCGCAGGGGTTCTTCCGGCCTCCTAGAAATATGAAGTCCCATTATAGAAATATGAAGTCCACCACGAGGCTATAAAGTGCATGTCTTGAGTTTCAGAGATGTATGTACTGGAAGGTTCGCAAAATGACTTATTCAGTTGTACAGTGTGAAGTAGCAGCTGTCATAGAAGCATAAACTGTGTCAGTTGTAGGGTTTATGGGCAAGTGGCTGGGGTCCTCGGTCCAGGGCTCCACTGGACTTTGCGGCTTGCTGCGTCTGGTCGAACAGAGCCAGCTGAACTGTCCGGTCCTTGCTTGCAAGCCAGGTCTCCCACTTCAGTCTTCAAGATGTTGTCCCCAAAAGGGGATAATTGATTTCCTGAAGCCACAATTTGCATGGCCACCTAACCTTAGCAAGCGTATTGTCTCTCCCTGCACCTGGACAGGTGCCCGCATACATTGCGGTGTTTACGTGGTGTTTTATCTGTAGGTTGGTGTGCGTGTTGGTTTGTACTTGAAGCCAATCTTGTGCCTCTTCTCCGGTAAGTTCCAGAGGTATATAGCTGTACTTTTGCCATTCTCCTCTTTCTTTTTATCGAGGATGTCACTTGGTGGGGGTTCCTCGAGGGCTACTGTTGGTGCTCGGATTCTAATTTCGCAAGTAACCTGGCCGCCCCTTTTGTTAGCCGTCATTCCTGCATATGTGGGGTGGCAAATTATTGAACGTGGATTTAGTAGGGGTGTGCTAATAGTGTATTTTAGGACAGAAACGAACAGGAATCGAATAGCGATGACACCGAATTGAATACGAATCGACTACTATTGGAATAGCTTTCAAAAAGTAAGGCTACCCATTTTCAAAGCAACCTAGAACAGTAATGTAACCATTTTAGAAACAGCCCAAGAATTTTACAACATTCTCTTTGAAACAAATATTCACAAGCTTTAACAAAGGAACATTACGATCACTTGTAACCGGCAAAAACATACCACAATTATGAAAACTGAGGCAAGCTCGTATACAGCAGCAACTAGAGCCTTAGAGATATTTTGTAACTGCACATTGAAATACAGCAATGACTACAGTATTCAGTAGTGAAAACCAGCAGATAAAGAAGCCAAGGAAAGTATATAGGGGACGTTACTTGTACTGTTTTAAGTGTATTGTAGTAATTGTGATGTAGATGGGAAGAAAGTAAAGTGGACAAAAAGACAACTTGCCGCCGGCAGGGTCCGAACCTGCAACCTTTGGTTGATCCAAAGGTTGCAGACTCAGTCCCTGCCGGCGGCAAGATGTCTTTTCGTCCACTTTTTCTTCACATCTACATCACAATTACTACAATACACTTCATTATCTGCTGGCTTGCATTAAGGCTGTGTCAAACAAAGAAGTGAGCCCTCAAAAATTCCCTTCCTTCATTCATACAGTATTCAGTATGGCACTTTGTCAACAGTTTTTAATTAAAGTGATATATAAATATTAAACAATATTCATGAGTGTCATGAAGACAGTGGATTGAGGACTCTGTCACCGAAGTGACACTGGAGTTTTATGGAAAAACACCTCCGTGATCAATATAGCGTTGATAGTCCCGTAAAACCTTGGGCTGCATGCATCTAGGTAATTCGATGCTCAAAACAAGAAACGTTACCCCTCTTTGTTCCGACATCTTGTTCCTTTGAGGTTTCTTCATTGGTACGTATTATTCGAAAAATATTCAGCATTTCTAAGATGCACTATTTGATTTGAGTTCCAAATCGAATAGAGTGCTATTCGATTTGTTATTCAAAATTTTTGAATATTCGCACACCCCTAGAATTTAGTAGTACTTTCTGAATGCTGTAGGGAGCTAAATTTTAGAAGTTATGGCATCAGAATGAAATTTAAATTTCTTCTAGCATATTTGTGCAACACGGAACTGTCTCAAGACATTACATTGCCCAAACAGGTGCCTATAGGTTGTACCACTTGATTTCTGCCTGCATTCCTAGGCTGTGAAAAAAAAAATTGTGGTGTGCGCAGTCTCTATACTTTTGCTCATAGCAGTACATGTCAAAAATGCACTTCTGAAGGGACAAAGGTACACCCGCAGACTAAAACGTGACAATTTTTTTTAGTATGGCGACTGCTATGAGCAATTGCTCGTGATAAATGCATAGTGTTGGTGCAAATCTGGCCACTGAAGGTAATGTTGACTCTGATGTAAATGTTCGAGTCAAAATCACGCTGATATGACACGAATTGTAGACACTGGAAATGATAGTATGTGCATTACTTAGCCTTCAATTTTCACATTTCATTTTGTGGGAACTGTACAGTATAAAACCACAGCTTCTCCGTACATCCTTTGTCACTATATTATTATGTCTCAGTCAACATTCGCAATACGCAACGGCAGTTCTTTCACTGGAGAAATGTTATATTTGCTTCAGTGATATTTCTTCTTATATGCGCTATTCTGATAGTCAATCTTTGCTGGGTCCTAGTATCAAGGCACTGTGTTGCTCACCCTCGATTTTCCTCAAGGGAGTCCATGCAGTTTATATGGCTCCTTGATTGATGCTAGCATTTACTACATATTAAAATTCAGTTTTACTAGCACAAAAGCATGCAAGTTAAAGACATAAGGGATGTATGCGACTTTCAACTAAGGAATACACTATTCTTTAGTTTAATGTCTAGCATTTGTTATTTACGTATGTAGCCTTTGTCGATTGTTGCACTAGTAAGCATGAATTTCAACAGAAACCAGCTAGACCAACTTATTTCTTACCCTTACTGCTACGTGTTTTTACACGTAGACTAAAAACCATTACCCCAGGCTTTTATTTACATATCTGCAATATCATGAATTCTACACGCCATAGTCAAAGTTAAAAGTACTTCAATGATGATGTTTTTTTACAAATATTTTTTTCTATTGATGACCAACAAAAGCAGCACACTTAAACTTGTGCATTAAGGCTACGCATTTGCAGAAAAATCGGCACTGTAGGGGTATGATGAATGGGGCTGGTTGGTGCAGCATTTTTGTAAACAGAAGAGTGTAAAAACACAGTGCAGAACTTAAACACATTGTGTGTGTGTCCCCTTATTTTGTCCTGCATTATCACATTATTCTGTATCCGTGGTTCTGCACCGTGCCCTTAAATTCACCAACTGCTAAAGAAGAAAATTGTCACCAGCAAACTAGCTACATCGATTCTCATAAAAAGCAGCTGCAATGCCACTTCATGAGTGCTGACTTATAGTGCCAACGTATTGAAGCAGCGTAAATTCAAGCAAAATTCTCACAGGCAATATTCATTTGCATCACAGCAACTGCCATGTATTTGCAAAAGCAACTGTGGCTTTCCCAATTATAATGGCATTCATATGTACAGAAGCCAGTCCAGGGCACTACATGCAATGATCATAATGCTCGGCCATTAGTACAATTATGATCGTTTATTGTCTTCTTTTACATTGTGCCTGCAAATGTGCACTGCTTACCTGTGCCAGAAAATGTGCAAATGGTGGCTGTCAAATCTGATTTGCACCTGTGTGCAAATGTTTTAACGAAAGTTATGCTGAAATGCATGAGAAAAAAAAACTAATGGTACATTTGAATGGTCGTTTTCAAGCACTCCGGCAATGCGCACAACGTTTGGCTGGTTCTTTCAGAGCACCATGCTCCAACTCGGAGCGTTCCGACGTGCTCTCACTTTGACGTCAGAGCACAATCGACATCTGACCATGCAACTCCCACGCCTCATCTGTTTCCAACGGAAGCTGCAGTAATGCGTTTCTTCTTTCGGCCTCCGATTGCTCTGGTGTGCGGCTGCACGTTTGGCTCAGACGTGCGTTCTCTGGCTCAAATCAAGAGCAGGCTCCCCATTGTTGCAATCGGAGTCACAGTACAGTGGTGCCCAGCTGAATGTACCCTAACATTGGTGGTACAGAGCATATTCAGTGAGGAAGTGCTGCTAAGACTGGGCAATTCTTAGAGTTTTCTACTTTTAGTGCCAAACACCACAACAGTTGTGTTTTATGTTGCACAAGCGTTTTAACTCGGCACTTACTTATGCCACAATGTGGTGTTCATATTTACAGTTAATAATTTTCCTGATATAAGCAGCCATCAGCTGAAGCTACAAGTAGGTGGTTGTCAATTATCTCTTCCTAAAACAGTAATATATACAGAAAAATTTGCTGCAAGAGGACTACCGAACTGTACACACAGCAAATACCTGCACCAGAAAATATGCATGCATTCCCAAACAAAGCCCAGCTCCTCTGTGTAGCGTATGTAAAAAGAAAAAAAAAACTAAAAACTGTTAGAATGCTGCACTACACACATCTATGATGTAGCTTGGTACTCAAGTGTTCTTTCTAAAAGACTTGGCAAGCTTCTCCATGCTGACTCTCACACCACCTTGAATATGTACAAGCAATGCAGATGAACTCAAGCAAATATGTTTACAACATGAATTTATGAATGCACACTTTGCAGATGATATGATGCTGCAGTTAATATGCCATCAAATGGGGTTACGCTTTTACAGTGTTGTAATATACAAACATACAGCAGTATGTTGAGCATGATAAATCAGTGAAAAGTCCAAAGTTTTCAGTAAGAGTGTCTTGTACAATGCATTTAAAATCACTAGTACAGATCAGGCAACAGAAACAGCCTTTTTCTGTTATAACGTTCAAACTAAGGCTCCGCACACTGTTAAGGGTCGGAAGGAACTACACTTGCTTTGTCTTTTTGGCAGGTGTTGGTTCGTCATTCTCTTGGAAGACTGGCTTGGGCTGTGTTGCAGCATAAGCAGGTGTCACCCAGTAAGGGTTTTCAGCTGCTTCTTTGGCATACTTCAAAATAGCCTCACGTGGGTCCACATTGTCATCAACACGCTTCGTGGTACCCAGGTTGCGCACAATATAGGAAGAGAGTGTGTTTCCTGCTGAAGCAATGCGGCCTCCTTGGCCAGGGCCTGTCACAGGAAGATCAGGCCTTTGAGACAACACGGGGTCCTTTCGCGCCTTCTCCAACCGCTTGCGCGTACTTCGTGGCCGCTCTTCTCGGAACAGTGGCAGCGCATGCGGTGTCAGCACTTGCGCTTGGGTGAGCCCCTGCGGTGAAGGTTTGGCCCGAGAAGCCTTGGCCACACATAACAGTGCGCCATGGTGGCTGTACGCTGTATCGTACAGAAGGCGCACTTCACCGCATGCCAGCCCAGCCAAAAGTTGATTAAGCCGGGCGTGCCAGATGACTCTGGCCACTGGCGATGGCAGTCGAAGTCGCATCACTTCCTGCAATGTATCGCGCTCAAAAAACACTAGCTGACCGTCGCCAGAGCTCTTCGATGTGGCTGTGTAGATGAGCCGATCATCTGGGCTGAAGCCGCAGTCCGTGGCAGGGTACAAGTTGTCGAGGTCTGCAAACGTGTGCAAAGCCGACGGCCGCAATGCGCGAAGGTCCCACAGCTTCATCGTGTCGTCGCAGGATCGCGTGGCAAGCTGGCGGCCATCCTGGGCAAATGCTACGCAAGTCACGTCAATGCTCCGCCGGTGAGCCTCGCGTACCGTGTGACTCGGGTGCACTAAGGTGCGTCGCTGGTCCCAAAACTGGAGCGAGCCATCCTGGCAGCCAGCGACCATTAGTTGGCCGTCCCTGCTGAAGCGGCACGTAGACGGTATTGCTCGGAGACCGCCTTGTTGCTTAGTCTTGACCAACGCCTTGTGGCAGTTGGGTTTGTCCACATTCCACAACCGCAGTGTGCCGTCGTTGGCACAAGTGAGGAAGTCCTCGCGGCTGCGCGGATGCCAGCAACCGTAATTCAGCATAGCCACATGACCTTTGGTTCGAGCCATGTCAGTTATATACTGGTCTCCCTTAACGCACTCCATCACCTCGAATCCGTCCCGATCCAGCACTTTCGCCTGGGCGTTTCCGGACACCACGAGGAACGAGTCGCCCGTGCAGCTGTATTCTAAATTTCGGATCTGGTGACACTCGCAAGGGCGGAGCGAGCGGAACGGCTGCAGGGACGAATCCATGCCGGCGAAATCGAACAGAGTGATATCAAAGTCATACCCGCCAGTTACAAGACGTGCTCCATTAGGATCCAGAGCCAACGCTGACACAATCTTTGTGCCGTGCCGCAACGTAATGTCCTCTTTCACCGGAATAGGCCGATATGCAGCAGTACTCTCACATTCCTCCTCATCATCGTCCTCTGAGTCAAATCTGTCGTCTTTAGTCTGAGCTGACAGCGAAATCGGAGGTCCCACCAGTTCGTCTCCGCTGCCTTCATCACTCGGTTCGCCGTCCGGCGCAGGATCCTTCTCCCTTGGAGCTTCGGCATTACTTTCAGGCTGGCTGGTGCACGGTTTCGGGTCTTCGGTGAGTTTTGCATCTTTGCTCCTACTTATTGCCGTTTTCCTAGCTTCCTCGAAAATGGCGTTTAAGTCAAACACGCGAGCTTTCTTGCTCGAGTTGGGAAGCGCACCTTCACTCGACGCTGCCATTTTGAAATTGGCATGAAGAGCATTTGGCCAATTTGGCTTTAAATGGCTTTGGGCTGAGATTGATACCTGCCTAAAAGATGGCACGTTGTTTCAGTAATAGAATTATTATATTAATTACTTGTTTTTGTACAATAAAAGTTCTGCAAATTATGCAAGCACATATAATACTGCTTTTACTGGAACGTTATTTATTTCGATAAAAAACAGCCCAAGCGCCCAAGCCAGTCAAGCGCCAAACTTCGCCAAACCATAGCCACGCCGCCGATCCAGCGGATCTCGCAGTTGGGTTTGTTGTGTGCATGGATGCGTGCATCGAAGCTGTAAACATAGCTCTGCAAATATTTGTGGTGGCGTGATATCTGCAAGAATATTTTTCTTACGTGGCCTCACAAAGCGAGCCTTAGAACGATGTCCGTTCAGAGTGCGATATCAACCGCTAAAGAACTTCAGGATGCAATTACCGAAGCGAAGTACGTTGTCTCGCAACGGTTGGCCTTTGTTTTCTTGAAGAAATTTGGTTGTTTCTGTAATGAACTGGGTATTTGTGTGCTCATTACGTTTCTTCTATGCTACAAGTCTGTTGAACGCTTTGCAGGCCATAATGGTGACGATGTCACCTCGGATAAATAGTGCTCTTCTGTTTTACTGTAAGCCGTTCACACACCGTCTCCTTCTCCGCATTAGGCGGTCGTAGTCATTACCCAAATACGCTCTAAATACTGTTGTGACGGCCCTCACATTTTGCCCAACCGATTGTCATAAAAGATATTGCCTCTACTTTGCATGCAACACTTATTTTCTCTTTCTTAGGGACAAGTTACTCGCCCTGTACTTCCATGCGAGCTGGTCGCCTCAGTGTAAGCAGGTGGATGATTATTGCCCGATCTTGCGAAAGACGACGATCTGGCGCTGACAAGGTTCTGCAAGGTGAAGGTCTAGTTTCTGGAAATATTTTTTAAAATGAAAAATGTGTGTTTACATGCATAAAGCAGCGTTGTATGTGCTGTGAAGGCTAATTTGTCGTACATGCTGTGCTTATGTCGGATTATAAGCCTATTTGTAATCTGGACACGTCTATTCGGCCTTGCTTGACCTGATTATGTGCGTTTTCAGAAGTCTACATTGATTTCTGTGCAGGTCGATGCTGAGCAAGCCAAGGATGTAAGCCTGAAGTATAAAGTCACCTCAGTGCCAACATTTGTCATCCTTCTGGTGGGTTGAAATCGGAAGTAAATGCTGCCAAACCTAACAGAAGGCTACATTTTGTTGTAGTTCTTTTGCTTAACCCTATGAATACTGAGTTGTGCGTTGCAAGAAAACGTGGCATTTAACACAAGTTTAATACGATGATTCTGATGCAAGCTCAAAATTGGCTTTCTCATTGCAGTTGAACTTTTTGCACATTGCTTCAGCTATCCACGGACGTGACATTCACACACCCGTAGAAGCTTTATCACGCTGTTTGAGGCCTGTAATTGGACCGTGCCAGTGAAACTGCTCTGCCCAAAACACCACTTGTGCCCGTGCCAGTCTAATTACACCCCTTTTAGATTGTGGGCAACTGTAATGCTTTGCAGTTTTTCATAGTCTAATACGACTTCAGATAAGAGGCAAATGCTGTGAATTAAATATTACATAACCTTTATGCATGCTTTTATGCATGCTTTTAAAGTAACACGCTATGTTGTTCGAAGACAGCAATTCATACAGTACAAGCGAGGAAAATCTGCGAAAGAAAGGTGCACAGTATAAGGTAGTGGCACCTACACTGAAAGCACTCACTGAAAGCATTTTATTTGATGACATTTCTCACCTTAGCAAGCATTGTTGATTACACTTTTAGAAATGAGTATATTGCTACAACGAGATATTCAACATGTTCAGCGCAAAAAAGAACACGAAAACACAAGGAAGGGGCACGACACAGGCGCTGAGTTTTTTGTAGTAGGCCATCATTGTGGCAATCTGTATGGCTTATTTGGTCTTGCGCTGAACATGTTGAGTATGTTCCAACTAGCCCAATTTGCCACCTTACTTCAGAGATATTCAAATTGACTAATATTTCTCTACTCCATTCCAGCAAAGTACTGGTCATCACTACAGCTCACTACAGCATCTATTTAAACTTTGGTCTCTAATTGTCATTAACATTGCTTAGCTCTGTGTTACGCTTCTTGTAGGAGCCAGTTTCTAACAAGATTTTGTAATTTTTCCAAGAGCGTGAAAGAACGATTGTTTTAGACAGAGTGCATTATTATGCAGGCTGAAAGCAACATTGAAATGAGTTTTTTGTAGTAGGCCATCATTGTGACACTCTGTATGGCTTATTTGGTCTTGTTCTGAGATAGCGATCAGCTTATTAGTGTTGCAGTAAAACTCCCGATTTGTTTTTTTTCATGCTTGGTTTAAATGCAGCACAACTGGAACAAAGATGAGAGGCACAGAGAAAATGCTCATGATGTGTTTTGTCTTTGTTCCAGCCAAGATGTGTTTTAATCAAGTAAGCTTACTTTTGCAATTGTGTCTGGTCACCCCGTAATCAATAGAGCATTCCTTAGGGTGTCATTTTTTAGTAAGGCTTCAGTAACATAAGTGGCAGGGAGGGTGCTATGCTACCATCCCACTTTTTAATTTTGCATTGCCTAGTAAGTATTACTGTTAGTCTGTTAAAAATATGAATATTTAATGTAGCAAGATGAAAATGGATGAGGTTTACATGTCTAATGTTGAATTCCAATGGCGCAGTCGGAGCAAGCTTTGCTGCTCCTTCTGGAGCAAGTGTGTTCCAATGGCAGAGTGAGGGCGGGAGTCAAGCATTCCAATGGGAGAGTCGGAGTGGATTCAGAGCGGGAGTCACTCTGTGGAGCAGGAAAAGTTACTCCGCCAAAATCGGTGGAGTCGACCGGAACTCGGCGTGACGTACTTCCTTTAACACGTTTGCTTGCTTGGGGGCACTGCCGCTGTCAGAAAACTCCAGTTCCTGCATGAGCGATTCATCGAATAGTGACAGCGATGCTGAAACTGCCACGTACGAGCGGGAATTCGACAGCGGAATTAGCAGGATGGAATAACTACACGCAAGGTATTCTGGGCAACCCAAGCACTTCCGCTTCCTTCTTGCTCCCATGCTTGCTCCCGCGGCGCGGGTTGTGTTCCAATCGCGGATTTGGAGGCGTTGCTCTAGGCCACAGTCGAGTGCTCGCTCGCAGAGTCCATCGGCTGCTCCGACTCTGCCATTGGAATTCGACATAAAGCATTACAACATAGACATGATTTACGCTGATGACTGCCTCTTATCCAAATGCAGAATGGAAAGGATGTTGACAGGGTAGAAGGCGTGAATGTAATGGAACTGGTGCGCAAACTGAAGGCACTGAAAGTACGAGTGGAGATGCCACCACTTGCGGCTGCTGAGAACCGGGTGAGTGGACTTATTTCTCAAAAGCACAGATGTTAATTCGTGACTGTGAGAAAATTGGCCACATTTTGTATATTTTAGTAATTATTTTTTTATGAATAATATTATAAATACAGTGTAATATTATATATCAATATGAAGATAAGTGATTGTACTTTTTAATGCTATTTTTTCTAAAAGTTCATATTAAAGTATAATATGCAAGAATAATTATGAAAAACGATTTATTGAACATTGCATAGAACATTTTTAATGTTATGCCCCCAACATGAAAGAAAAAAGAAACGAAAAATAATCTGAGACATACAAAATATTTGCTCAACAGCTTTCTATATTATTGAATGATCTAGCTCAAAAAGTGTATGAGTTACAAATTTTTTTGTCTGCCCAGTGAAAACTGCATTATTCCATCAGGTTACACGGTTATATTTTTTCCCTCTACAAATTTATAAAACACAGCAATACAATAAATATAATTGAGAAGATAAATAAATTTGCTATTGAGCCATAGGTATTTTAGCAAATTATGCTGAATAGCAGCACAGAAAAATTAATCTGGTACCAAAAGGTAGCACACAACATGACACCAAAACATCCTAAAGCATGGCTTCACCGCACTCAGTAAAAATATCCTAAACTTGTAAGCTACAAAAAAAAGTCTTCACATTTCAATGTCTGAGATTATTGAAATTGGTGGAACCATGTCTGAAACAGTGTTGTACGGAACGGCGTTCCAAGGAACGACGTTCCAAGAACTAGTTCCTTTTGTGAGAAATGGAGGAACACCACCATTCCGTCCAGGATCGGTGGAACTGTAACGGTAACTCGTTACGTTTACGTAGGAACGGCTGAGGGAACAACGTTCCTTGTGTAAATGCTCCACGGCATTGAACAGGCGCACGCACGCAGCACATCATGCAGAGCAGGGCGGATGGGCGACCGTGTGAGGCCGCGCGCTTGTCACGTGACTACCGTAAAAACCGGAATATAGGTCGACCCTCCAAACTTTGAATGTCCAAAAAAGAAATTTTAAAAAATCGCAAAGTATCGCGGCACACCCTTACCTTGATAAATGCGCGACACAACCAGCTGCACTGTGGTGACATTTCTTTTTATTTGGACACTGATATGTAGTTAAACGCCAGAAGGCCACAAAGTGCTGTCACTCGGACTCGTCCGAACTTGAGTCTGACGACGCCTGCTTGTCACTAGTAACGTCCCAGAGTACATCGTCCTCCGTTCCATCCAATGTGTTGCTGATGCAGCATTTGCGAAAAGACTTGCGCACCATCTCTTCCGGGAGAGATTTCCATGCTGACGACACCCAGCCACAAACGGTCGCGAGAGGTGGACGTCATAGGTGGCCAGCGGGGGTCTTGGGATTGTCACCCAGCATCCACTCATTGTAGAGCTCGCGCACGCGACCTTTAAAGGGTTTGTTGAGCACTACGTCCAGTGGCTGGAGGATTGATGTTAGTCCCCCAAGGATCACGACAAGATCCGTCTTGACATCGGACAGGGCTCCCTTTACATCGGCCGTGAGGTGGCCTCGAAATGAGTTGAGGACCAACGTACTTGGTCACTGAAAAAGCGCACCGGGTCACCGATTCTACATGAGCTGGATCCATTCGAGCATGAGGGACCCATTCATGAACCCTTTTTCGTTCGCTCTCACGATCACATCCCGAGGAAAGTCTTCTTTCGGTAGCCCTTTTCTCTTGAAAATGATATAAGGGGGCAGCTTCTTTCCATCGGCTGTGCACGCGAGCATCACTGTAAATCGCGAATGCTCGTTGCCCATTGTCAAGAGCTTCACTTGCTTTGATCCTTTAGCGGTCACAGTCGTGTTCGAGGGCATATCAAACCAGATCGGAGTTTCGTCAGCATTGCCCATGTGTCCCATCATGTAGCAACGCTGTCGACGAAGCTGTATGACGAAGCGCTGATACTCGACCAGCTTGTGATCGAAATCTTCGGGCAGTTTTTGGCACACGGAAGCACGCCGCCGCAGCACAAAGCCCTTCCGCTTCATAAATCGGCGCACCCACGATGGCGAGCCCTTGAAGCGCGCCCTCGTGAGCCCAGAGTCGTGTGCTATCTCGAGAGCTTTCACGCTGATGCACTCTGCTGTCACGGGTAGCGACCTTCAACGCAACTCCCGGACGAACTCTGTGAGTAGCGTTTCCAGTTCGGGGTGCACTGCAGTCCGTCTGACTTCAGCTACCCATTGTTGCGAGACTTCCACATTTTTTTCTGCCAATGACCGGTATATAAGACGAGGGTCGACTTTTCATCGCGTTTTTTTTTTTTTTAAATTCGACCTATATTCCAGTTTTTACGGTATATGGTGCATCCTGGTTTTCGCTTTGTTTCATCCAAGTTACACTTTGGTTCTACCCTTGGGAGGGAGCGCCTTGCTGCGTGCAGCATACGCTTCCAACGTTTTATTGGTTTTATGTTCGTGCGCTCGCCGACTGCGATGCTTCGGCCCAGTACCTGGGCGTATTTTTTCTTCTCACATGGGGGGGGGGGGGTCTATAGGGGCTGGCTCGATCGTCCCTTTAGTATCTCTTGCATGGATGGCGGGGAGCAGGATGCGTGCGCCGCAGTGGAGCCAGTCCGGTGCCTTGGATGCTTGTGTTTTGACAGGCATTCCTTCAACATGCGAGTTATTGCCACGACTATCGGTCTATGATTTTATTATATTTCAGTTCGACAGCTACCGCACCAGGAACTTCTCTGTCATGCATTAAACGATACGCGCACATCCAGCATTGCATTCTTGTTGCGCCCGCTGAGCCTGTCCTCGCCCCTACGATCTCGGTTGACTTTCATTAACGCACACAATTAAAACAGCATAAACGAGAAGATGCCTGCGAAAGTTGTGGCAGACCACTGAAATGTACTAGTGCGTGCAAAAATGAAACCATGTGCACGCCATGTTGTATAGGGGGTAACCAAAACATGGTGACCATGCTGTGTTTCCGGCAGTGCACAAAATGATTATCGTTGAGATTGGCTTCCTTTACTGTGTGCAAATAGTTGCTGGGAGTGCAATTTGGACATTGTCTATTGACCATACAGAATGGCGTTCATTTTTGTCATTCGTTAGGGCTGTGAGTCTGCTGTACAGTTTCAGTGCAATACTACTAGTATATAAAATTCAATTACGAATTTTCTACGGCATTGAACGTTCTCATATTTTCCCAGCTTGCTGCGGAGTAAATACAACCTAACATTGAATGCATTGTAAAAAACTGAGAGTTATAAAAAACTGAGAATAGTTACAAATCTAAGGCAAGTTATTTTAAACTAGATTAGCTTATAACAATCTTCTAGGTGATAACTAAATATAAATCTTGCGCGAGAGGCCATTCATTCTCCCCTTTCAGTGGGAAATGAAAAATAACCAGGTAAGACATTACAAAACTCTAAACCAATTGAAGATAGAATAAGTTTTTTATTATTGATAAGTTATATGAATTATGTTTAATATTGATAAAAATAGAGCCTCCAAGGTGCACCTGCGCTTAAGTAGGATGCCAATATACATACTTCAAAGCAACATTTTTGGGGATGGGTATCTTCAGCTGGTGCCAGTCATGAATTCTAGTAAAAGGCGCACCTTGAGATTTGATTGACTTAGTCACATTAGTAAAATATGTGCTCTCTAGTAATTAGACTATCAAGTTTCAATACGTTGTCTGAATGCATATTGTGACATGTGCCAGTAATGTCAGTCTTGTAATTCAGCTGCAGAGGCAAATGGCATTCTGAAAGTAAAAATGAAAGAATCCATTCTAGTTAGCCCTTACTTGTGCTTTCAATTGAGCCTTCACACCTGGACTTGAAATCGGTTTTTGTAAAAATTTCTCCTGTAGGAGCTAATGCAGAGGCTGCAGGCCATCACAGCCCAGGCTCCTTGTGTGCTTTTCATGGAGGGAAGCAAAAATGCACCTGCTAAAGGTATGGTGTGCTGGCAAAAGTGTCCAGAACCCTTTTTGAGCACCTGGTATTGGATCTTATGTTTGCAGGTGACAGCTCAGATGCAGTGGCTTTGCTACAAAAAGCTGGCCTTGAGTTCCAGCATTTTGACGTGACCACAGACTCAGTACTTCGGCAGCGTAAGGCACCTCTATATTGTAGTTTTTCTGCATAACTATGGGCGGTGGGGGTGGGGGGGTGTGGGCTTTGTACTGCACTGGCTCCCAATGTTCAGATGCTGTCCAAAATACTGGGGGGCCAAAAGTCACAGAAGCGAAAATTTGAAAAGGGCACACATCACGCAGTTTAACGCTCAGAAATATACATAATTTGGTGCATAAATTTGACAAGTAGGACTGTAATCCTGTGTTCGACTGTGCAAGCTACTGAGACAAACAGTGTCTATTGCAGATGGCTGGTTTCAGTGAAGATCAGCCACCCATGCCTGGTCGACGTTCTTTAATTATTGAAAATAATTTATAAGATTGTTTATGGTGGCAAAAGCAAACTTGGGCTTAGATCTTCCTTGCACATTGGGCCACCATCCAGGAGCTGTGCATTCTTGACACTTTGTCAAATTACTAAACGAATAGTTTTCATACTGCAGGTGGAGTATTTTTCACAAATGATACCATCTTTAAGTTCACCTGACCAGTATATATATGATGTTGAGAGGTTTGGACATAGAAAAAAAAAACTACTAACATAGCATAAACTGTAGTCCAGATAACATTTCCATCCTTTTAGATGACATGGCTAACCCAAAAGGCTGAAACTTCCTACACGCACCAGTTATGCTATTGTCTTAATTTATGGCAAAGTTTATCTTTCTAGTCATTTCGTTTCATGTATGAAATGCACACACATTGTACCACAATTTTCACTAGATGGAAGTTTTAAAATTTGCCCCATGGAGGGGGGGACCTACTTTTTTACTTCTTCACAAATGCTACCAGTGAAACTAAGGTGTACACCCTCTCAAGTCATGAAATAATATTTTGTTTCATTCTTTAACCCTTTGAGGGTCGATTTCTTTTGCGAAATGCACTCCGAAAACGTGTATTTTTTTATTGCTCAATTAAATTCTTCAGACGATTCGATTTAAGAAAAAAATTGTCTAAAATTTTTTGCATGACCGTAAAGTGGCAAAAAAAATCATTTTTGTTGTTACATACACATGATTTATTAGTGAGTAACATCAAGCAAAATAAAAAAAAAACACACTTATACGATTTTTTATACATAAAAATTATGCATTGTATTAAACACAACTCACAGACATACAAAAATACACTTGGGGAATAGTCCACATGGGAAGAATCGCTGCTCGACTCACTAGCAGCAGAGCAACTGGTGCGCACTTCCATAGCATAAGTGAACTGCGTGAGTGAGCACACGGAAGAAAACTGTATGGTTGTGCGCCCGTCCAGAAAGCAAAACGAGTGAAAAAGCTATAATAATCTTTCGTCTTATTGCCAACGAGACGGAGTTAGTTTTTCTGAGTCCCCAAAACAGGAAACGCAACCATGGCATCAAGTTTGTGTAATTTAGTGCTGCACAGAAACAGATGTAATCACGGCCTGGGGAGCAATAAATGAGAGAGTAACAAGTGGTCACCCTTTGAGAGATTAGAAACCAGACAGCCGTCAGCTTTGCGGGCGCGAGAAGCGATAACCACCCAAAGGACAAAACCAAAACTAGCTGCACTGTGCGCGCACACGCTCGGGTGCACAAGCAAAAGCCAGCACACCGCTTTAGAAAGAAAAAGAAAAACAACGGAGAGACATCGGCGCATGAAAAAATTTCACGTATTCCTGAAGTGTGGCAGCACATGCTAAGCAAGAGAAATGATCGAAAAAGGCTCGTGCTTTAAACATGCAGAAAATGTCGTACATGTACAGCAAAAACCCTTTGGTGTCTGTTAGGTGATGCCATACATGTACAGCGTAATCCCTCGACGGGTTAAGTGTGCACTGCTTACAGAATGAAACAAGACAAAAATTTTGCATATGACAACTGGTAAGATAGCCGCTACGAATCTGGTAAAGTAACTATGATGTTGGCTCTCATGCAAGTGTACAGGTAAATATTCACCAGTGTGACTGAAGGCAGTGTAAAGTACTATGTGCATTATTTAGCCCTAAATTAATATGTATCAGTGTCTATTTTCAACCTTCATTTATGAATTTTGGTGTTTTTGTGATGTTTGTTCCTTTTTTTGAAGGGGGGAGGGGGTTTTACTCCCTTGTACATGCTTCCTTTGTTTCAGAGCTCATTGAGCGTTTGACAAACAAGGGAGCTTCCAATTACCCACTGTTGTTTGTCAATGGAGAGTTTGTTGGTGGCATTGATAAAATAAAAAGGCTGGATGAACAAGGACAGCTGGCCCACCTGTGTGCTTCTGGAGACCTGACACAGAGGTTAACACATTTGTTGATGGCATCAAATTCAGTTCGTGATAAGTTCTTGATAATTACGTGTACCTGCCAACCCTTGCAGTGTTTGCAAAGTTGGGCTCTTTCTGCGATTTTACTGTCATAGTATCAAGTTTGTGCTGTTGCATGCATTAGCACTTATTCTCGGGATTCAGCCAATTCGCATGGCTGACTAGCTGCCGAGCGTCACCAGATCACCTGAGGAGCACAGTGGCTTGAAGGATGACCGTGCTTTGAAATTGCTTCGCACTTCTGTTTGATTGTAGTGCAACAAACTAGTTCCGCTTTGTGTTCAGTAGTTGGATCAATTCCTTTAATACATCACTTCCCTGCAACGCTGAGGAAATGCAGGTGTACAGAGGGTGGTAACAGTGAAGTTATAAACTTACTAGAACCTCTGCCACTGACAGGTTTTTCCAACCACCACAAGTAAAATCTGTTAAAAGCTAGGCCAGTGTGTATGCATAACGTGTTAATTTGACATATTACATGGTGGTACATTGGCAACAAGCATGGAGTGTTTTCTTCATGAGGCCGCTTTGCAGCAACCATCTGTGCCAAAGTATTTGTTAGAACTGGGACCAGAGCTCTACTACCTTTAGGTTGAAATTCATTGGAAGACCCCATGGATATCTGTAAATGAGTGATAATTTGTTTGGTTAAAAGATTTCCTCAAAATTTATGTTGTTGTTCTCATAGTTAATTGCTTTGCAGTTTGCAATGCTGTAGTTTCCTTAGCATGAATGGAATCCCTGGACACTATTTCAGACTGCAGCAGCTCATCAGTAAGGCACCAATCATGGTCTTCATGAAAGGCTCACCTGACTCTCCTCGGTGCGGCTTCAGTCGAACTTTGGTGGAGATGTTCAAGAAGCACAAGTACGGCAATCTCGATGTTTGGCTCATTGTCTTGTACCATATTTTCTGTCTTGTTTCAAAGTATATTCCACATCACTGCTTAAAGCCTATGAATAATAACTGAAAGGCTGACTTTGCCGGTTTTTTTTTTTTTTTTTTTAATCTACTTGCTACGGCACCTGTGAAAAATGTGTGGTGTTCTGGCTCTTGTCGAGGAAAGAGTTGCAATAGGTCGTCAGTTGTTGTTATACACGATGTTCACTACGCAGTAACTCGTGATTTAATTCAAGGTTTATATTTATTTAATGATGAATCTCGTGTTTGAGCATAAAGCAAATACTTCCACCTGTCATGGTGGTTTTCCCATGCCTCACTAATTGTTGGCTCCTTTGTTTTGGCATCATGTGGGTAATATAGCAGGTCTTTGAACCATTTGTCTATTGACTCTGCAATGAAATAGCACTGCTGTGTGGCAGCTTCAGTGGCTGTTAAGTGACTATACTTATCAAGTCGACCAGGGGTGCTATCGCGGAACGATTCTATTTCTTATTCCAATGCTTTTCGTGCTTTTCGCGCTTGGCCATTGGTCAGAACGACGGTCCGTCCGCGTTATCAACGCGATCAGCCAGCCGCGAGTGGTGGATGATAAGAATAGCATAGAATATGGCATGGAATCGGAAATAGCATCGTTCCGCGATTGCACCCCAGGTTGTGCAAATTTTTAAGGCATCTTTGCCAGGTGGCCATTGCATCACTGTGCTTATTGATAGCATTGCTCACTGTGCTTATTGTATCATCTTATCGTCAAATCAGGACTTATATCCAGCCATCTCATGTGATAATTACGACTCATTCCAGAGTCACCTTTGACAGTTTTGACATTCTGACAGATGAAGATGTGCGACAGGGTCTCAAGCAGTACTCAAACTGGCCAACATACCCACAGGTGTACGTCAAAGGAGCACTTATTGGTGGCCTCGATATAATCAAGGTATGCAAAGCAGTTGCCTTATATCTCATTTTACATGGTGCAGTTTTGCTTGTACTTTTCTATATGTGACGTTACATGTGTGGAAAATGTGCTGTTTGTCTCCTCGTGTGTGCAATTTTTTAATTGGAGGACTGAGGTGGTAGCTTCCGTGAAAAAATGGTCATCCAGAGTGAGTGGTGAACCTAAATAACAGGAGGGTACTGAACCGGGCTGGTTTGTGCATAGCGAAGCAGAATGAACAGTGCAACAACATGACTCAGTAGTCTGTGCTGTGTCTGTTGACTTTACAATGTCTTGCTGTTGCACTTTTTGTCCCTATTTGAACTGAAATAGCATCACTTAAATGCTTTATAACAGATGGGTTCAAATGTGTGAAAATCAAACTGAAGCCGTTTCTAATACTCTTCGCTTAGTTTACACTAAAGTGGAATGTATTTGGCCTACACTAACAGTAACCTTGGCACTGGAAAATGTAAGCACCTAGCTCCGGACAATGTAGTACAGAACATGTGTATCAGAAGCTTGGCGATATTGCCGGATTCATCACAAGGTACTCATGGTATTGATGGAAGTGTTCACTAGATTTCACTCCTACACAGAGTTCTGTTGGGAATTGATATTCTTCCGTACGTTTGCGTCTGTGACCAGCTTCGCAGCACCCTAGAAAGATGTAATGCAACTGGTACTGAGGAAAGTGGGCTGTGCATAATTCTGCAATATTGCAGGTGTGCATACTTGCTTCGGGGCTGTCACACACATAGCTAGAATTAAAAGCTAGCTGCCTCTGAGGAGGGCCAAGATTGGCAACGTACACTACTACTAGTATTATGAGCATGCAGGTTGAAATAAGACAACTCCAATATCTGATACACTCTTATATTTTCACACCCAAAAAAGAGAATGGACACTGCACAATTTAAAAGGGCAAGCCGAAGAGCACAACTAAAACCCTCGTCGAACACGAAAGGACGTCTACACATAAGGTGTTGTGGTTAAACAATGCATCACAACATTTCACTACCGGTATGCAGTAACCTCGTGTTGCACAAATGCAATTACTTATACTGGAATACCAGATTTGGGTAAAAACTCTAGTGAGTCCTGATAGGAGTGCTGTGCAGGAGCTCCATTTTGAGGACTTACACTAGCGTTGGTTGTATGCACTGTGGCTGTGAACTCCATACAGGCAATAATTCCAGCACTGCAAGAGTAATATAAGTATACTGTCATTAAATGGAACCTGAAGGGACCAGGAAAATATGTTCCATTTAACAGGAGTGCCGTTTACTGAGAGAACAGGTGTGCAGAATACAAATACAAGATCAATTATGTCTGAGGCAGTTGTTCCGTTTAAGAGATTTCCATTTACTGAGAGTCTGCTGTAGATTGTACGCACATAACGTATTCAGCATAGTTGAAGTTTTCTTGCTTTCAGGTACTAGCACAACTTTGTGTTTTACACTTGGGGGAAAGATGTCAGTGTGTGCGTGTGTGTGGTGGGGGTGGGTGGAGCAGAGGTGCACTCCCCACTTTAGTATATTGAACTGGTCTACAGGGGTCGAAAGCCTTAACATCCACATTTACTGGCTGAATTTATCCTGCACATGTAGTACACTGCATGGATAAACCTTGTGGAAGTAAACTTCCGATCACTATGATGATTTATTTTCTGTGCCGCTGCTCCAATACAATGCTACCTTTGAGTCCGAAAAAATGGGAAAGCTACACCGCTGCTTGGGGGTATATAGTTTGATGCCACAAAAGGAGGATTATGTGCATTGTATGAAGACTGCTAAGATGTTGTGTGTCTGTTGCAGGAACTGGAAGAGAGTGGTGAGCTTGAAGCTGCTCTAAATCCATGACTACCTAGTGCATCATGCTCTTTCACATGAATAAACTCCATTTGTGCTACCTGGCCAGTGAATTTGCTTATTCTTTTGTGAATAGTACATAGTTCTGTGAATGTGTGACATGAATGTTCTGCGGATGTTTATGCAGTAAAAATAGACTGGTGTCACCACGTTTAGAGTACATGCTCAAGTGGTTCTGCAGGTGCCATGACGACGGTAGCCCTCACCGCTTTCCCTCATTAATCAGTTTCAAAGAAACATTGAGGAGAATGCCAAGGACAATGCCTTTATGGATTTTTCCAGCAAAATTGCTGGGGGATAGGGGGGATTGATTACATCCCCTAAACACTACTACTGCAGTAGAAGCCTTTCATTTTTAGAATGGCAGAAAGCGTAGCTAGTTGGTAAGGATTCATCATAATAGGCAAGGTGTGCAAACAACGTCTCTTTACTCGTGTCTGTGTTTGCGCACGTTACCTTCTTTAATGATAAATACTTTTATTTTTACCATCCTACCTTTTGATCTCAATGGCTAAGTGCCTTTGTATAGTACAAACACTCAGCATTTCATAGTTATTTTTGGGCCCACTAAAGATTACTACTACTGGCTTGCATTCTGATAGGGTCGAATGCAACCAAAATTGGCTTACTTTTCAAGTGGTTCAAATTAGGCCAGAGTGGTCCTCCAGCACAGTACTTACTTGTACAGCACCCTTCAAGGCAACTCTGCAGCTTTGGGAAGTAAAACAGCGAAACCAGTTACATTATTTAGTGCACCTGTGCTACTGCAAAAATTGAGGGTCACAGTGCAATGTTGCTATCTTCTCTTTTATTTTCGCGAGATGCTACCATACTCTGTAGTGCCTATCAGTCATTGGATAGACACAAGAAATAAAATATGGGTGATAACCCATGAGACGAATTCAAATCCTCCCATTCTTCAGCCCACTTCCTCTAGCAATACAACCAGTCAACAAAGTTGATATAGAAACAATGGATATGTTGGCTGTACAGCTGGCATTTTGTTCTTTATGTAGGTCAACTTCCCTGCTGATAAGCCCGATACATTGAGCAGCATGCATATGAACATGCTTTGCAGCAAATACCATGCCTCTTTGCCACTATAAGGCGTACGCTTTTGTTCAGTAGAGAAAAGGGTGGGGTGCGTTGTTTTGAAGAATTTTTTTTCTTGCTTAATATTCAATTTTGTTTTCTAGAATGCTGAAATGTCCCATGCTACTTAGATGATGAAAACACCTTTATTTTTCCTTATTTCGAGAATCTGATCCATTTTCAGTCATCAAAGGCAAGACATTGCATTTTTTATCCTTATCTTATGGGAATTCTTTTTTAAACTCATTATAAGCATGGTGGCAATACACTTCTTTAATAATACCCATTTCACATGTTGAGATTTTCGTACTTGGAACCACCTAATGGAAGACCGAATTAAATTTTACAGTATCAAGTTATTTTAGCAGCAAATCAATACATAAAAAGAAAACAAAGAAAAAGAACACGCACTCAATGACTGCATGCTTTACGAATGCTACACCAAAAGACTTGTGGTGCTATGAGCTTGACGTTTTCATACCAGCTTGCCATAACAAAATTAATTTTTACGACTTTTTCTCAGGCAAGGTTATTAGCAGCAAAGATATATCCTAACAGCCAAAACTTGAAGTGTGACTTTAAATTTCTCTATAATTTCTCTTTTAATTTCTCCTTAATTTAAGTGAAAAACGTTCTTGAGGAATACTTTGCCGATTTATTTATAAAATATACTTTCAGGGCCCGAAGGCACTACAGAAAGGAATGGGAAAAAAGGAATAACTATTGCAGTAAGGAAAAAAAAATGGTTACAAGGTATTTTGCAAAGCAATCTTGAAATCTTAGTCGTCTATTATGCTGGCAATTGAGGTGGGAAAATGGTTCCAGACAATGCTTGTCCTAGAAACGAAAGAGTCATTGTACAATTTTGTGTGACACGATGTAGGCCCACCTTATAGCATTATCCGTCCTTGGCGATATTTAACAAGGTCGATGAAACGGTGTTTTTCAAATCGCTGCCATAGTGATACATTTTGTGAAAATGATTCCGGTGAGATGACTTTCGATGCAGGAAAAGGTCAGGAAAGTTTATGGTGTTCATGAATACGACACTGGAATGATGTGAATAATTCAACAAGATGAAACGTGCTGTGCAATAGTGTGGTTCTATCGAGTGTCACATAACCATACTCTTAAATCTCAATACAAAAACGTTTTACTTTACGCCCCCACAAAATGCAGCTATTACATCCAGGGGTCTAACTTGCCTTGCAACTTTCCACAGAGGAACAGAATACCATAGTATTAAAGTGACACCAAAGCAATACAGTAAATTTGTTTATCCTGATAAAATAATATTTGAGAACTCCACCATCATTAATTCCACCATCATAGGCTCGTTATTAGAAGACAAAATGAAGTTTCAAAATTTCATTTTGGGGGGGGGGGGGGGGACTTTGTGCTGAAAGAGCAGCACTTGAATGTCGGCGTGACCTCGCGTATATGAAAGAATTTTTTTATTTTAGCCACATTGCCTCAATAAAGTTTCCTGAAACTTGCTATATTAAGTCTATGGCTCCCTTAAAACACCTTGTGATTAATTGATATCGATAATCATGCAGGCGCTAGCAGACACCATCAAAATCTATGACATCACAATGGGTTGGTGCAGAAAGTTGAAGGTGGCGTCACCACCTGTACTTTCCTTGCACGCATTTTCTCACTTGCCAAGAATCTTTTAATGGCAAGAGTGACACAGACACAGCATAATAGGCATTTTACCTTGTAGAACTTAAAAATCCAACTTTGTACCAATTGCCCATCAAATTTTTTTCTGGAACAGTAAAGTTGTGCTGCTTGCTGACACATACTCTCATGAAGCCAGCTACACCTAACTGTTGTCTGGTACAGAGCAAAGAAAGGCCTTCCACCAGGGGCGTAGCCAGAAATTTTTTTCGGGGGGGGGGTTCAACCATACTTTATGTATGTTCGTGCGTGCATTTGTATGTGTGCGTGTATATATACGCAAGCAAAACTGAAAAATTTCTGGGTGGGTTTGAACCCCCCCCCTTGGCTACGCCCCTGCCTTCCACAGTAGGCTGAGTAGCACCATTTGCACCACACCCTTATCACTTTTGCAATTTTCCTCCTTTTCCATCCTTTTGACAAGGCAGTGCAGACACTATGTTTTGTTGAGTGTAGTTTTTTTTTTTGTGTGTGTGGTTGCATGAGAAAGTGCGAGGCCCTCTAATATGCTTCAAAGTTATTCACTGATGTTTGAATCGTGCTTCATTCACTGAAGGGGCTCAGTTGCAATGCTTTCAAACACCCATGTTTCATAACATTAGCTGAAGCCATTCTTTCATTACCATACTAGAGCCCAGCTCGAAAGTGGGTGAAACAGTTTGTTCAGCAAAAAATAGTTCACCAGCCTTCAATAGCTGCAGTACTGAGAGAGCTGGCATTGAGTGTGATCTCACATGACCATTTCAAGAGGCCTATATATATATAACACTATATAGCATAAAAAAGGAAGGATGAAACCTGATGCAAATATCATGTCAATTTTAGTCCAAGCAGAGACGACTAAAAGACTGGGAAAAAGACTTTTTTTTTTAATACATGTGGTCAGCAGCACCAGAGGCTCAATATTCTGGAGGCTTCATTGAATTTGTGCAGCGCAGTCAGGATAGCACTGTGGCTTGCACCAAACTGACAGGCTCCAAAAGATAAAAGGTAGTGAAAGGGTGATGTAGTGAGCGTACCAGTCTGTATTTCAATAAACATTATTCTAATGGTAAAAATTTAGTGGGGGAACTTTACAGTGGAAGCACTGGTGTAGCCAGGTGGGGAGGGGGGTTCAAACTTTCCTGAAATTTTACAATTTTGCATGCAAAAATTGCAAAAAAACACATGCAAAATTGCAATTTTACAGAAAAAATACACACATACAAACACATGCACGAAAATACATATAGGGTGATTGAACCCCCCCCTCCCCCGAAAAAAATTTCTGGCTATGCCCCTGAGCGGAAGCTTGTTAAGTCACTTTGCACCAATGTGAAAGGCATTTGGTATTGTTTCATGGGAATTGTAAATGCCAGTTATCCTCGGTTTGGATGAGAGACGTTTGCTTCCACACTTCCTTCTGCATCTTCATACTTCATACTTCAGCACCCGCGTGTCCCGTATGGCGGCTTCCCTGCGGCACATTGGCCAAGCCGAAGTCTGTGGAGTCGCCACCGTGCAAAACATGGCGCCCGTGTTCGTGTGGTGGCACCACTTGACTGCACGGATGCATGGGGTCATGAGGAGTGGCCCTTTCTCTCTTGGACCTTGGAGTTGGTCGACTCTCGCGCACGCAGTGAGGAGCTCCATGGGTGCCATTCCATGGATCATGCCCGCAGACCCCCTCCCCTTCTCCAAAATGCACCTCCGTTCGCGAGACATGACCTGTGGGCGACATAGGCTTGGGTTTCCAGAGGGGTCAAACTTTACTCACTTGTTATTCTATAGCGTGGCGAGCTGAATGTCGTCGATTCTGCATCATGCTGCATTGTGTGTGCTACAGTGGCATGCTGTGTGTAATTTGACTAGTGGGCTTGCTATGTAAAAGGTAGAAATAAATGCCCCTTTTGTTGACTTGCTCTACAATGTACTGTGTCCTTTCTTTCTTGAGTGCAAAACCCCACAATCTTCATTTAAAGAGAAGCACAACTTATATCATTCTCGGGACCTTTCATCCTCAAATATGCAACGTCATACTGCCTTTTTGCTGCTCCTGCACAATGGTTATGGTTATTGGACTGTGGTTTTACTACTTCATGCCATGGCTTTACCCTGGCATGAAGTATAGTCGACTAAGCTTGATAATTACCGTATTTACTCGAATGTAACGCGAGGGTCGACTTTAGGTAGCAAAAATGTGGAAAAAAACTCGCGTTACATTCGAGTAAATATGGTACTTAGATATTTGTGATAATCTGATGTTTATACCAACATTAGTTCAAGGTTCAACTATGAGACGTGTTCATGTCTGTATGCAGCTCCATCATCACTCGTAACAAACATAGAACCACAACTCCATTCTGTTGTTCCGCACTAAAAACAAAAATGGCACCAAGGAGTACTTGACATAGCAGATTCATCACAAAAAAAAAGGTCATGACTAATGATCAGGTGAAGTTAATGCACATCTTTGTGGGTTTGTGAAGCACTCTAGCATAGTATAATGGCTTGAAATGCAACATACCCGCAATCAGAAAAATATGGTATGAGAATGACGGCACAAATAGGAGCAGTTAGATTACGTCTTTAATTCTTTCAGAACACTATCACTGTACACGTCAAAGAGCAAGTAAACAGTATTTACAGGAGTTAAAGTAACACTGGAAGAGTTGTGTTCCCGGAAGTGGTGTGAGCTGTGGAGGGCACTATGGCCATACAGGGGCATCACATTTCCTCACTGTTACAAGGGGTCCCCAAGAAGCAGCTCCCAAAAACACCGCTTGTATATTACAAGTGGCACAAGTGGGAACAAAATGGAACGTTGATCTGCGCACGGCACAAGTGGAATAGTCAGCATGTTTGCTTCAGGAGGCATGTGCATGATTGGTCTCATCTGGCACTGCAGGTGGTTCAGGATCACTCACCAGCCCAGGCTCTCCATTTTCCAAAGAGACATGAGCATGACACAGGGGGCACTTGTCTTGTATGTACAGCCACTTGCGAAGACATGTTCGATGGAAGAAATGCTGGCACTTTGTTATGCAAGCTGATCGCATCTCAGAGTAGCAGATGGAGCAGACATCGTTGTGCAGCAAGAGCTGCTCTGGCGTTGCCTCGGGAAGGGACTCTGTCTTTCGTACAGCCTCACGGCGCAGAAGGAAGCTCTTCCAGCCAGCCTGCATGCGCTGCCATACGTTGAAGTAGCAGTGGACAAGCAGGATGGATGCATTGGCCCAATTCCACTTGCCTGTTGTGGATTCCCAGAAACCCATTCCTACAACAAATAGGGCTACCAAGAACTCCAGTATTTTTGTCACTGCTCGAGCCATATAAATGACATCATCCAATGCCTCCCAAGGTTCTGTCCGCCATGCATCATACACAAACAGACCATAGATGACTAGCAGACCCACTACCTGTACAGAAGTAAGGATGCATGAGGAAAGCACAATCATCATCCAAAAATCGATGGGGAAGAGAGTAGAGAGTCGCCAAGTAATATGCAATGGGAAAGCGACCAGAAAGGTGCACATGCCCAAAGTCCGAACATGTCGTCCAACTTGCCGACTTTGTGATGCGCTCAGAGCCAAAACCACTGGCTCTGTAATCTCCAGCACTGACTGAAGCATAGATGACATGACAATGAACAAAATTATGAGTAGTACAGCCACTCTGCTGGGCATCTTGATTTCAGTTAGGCCAGTCTGCAGGGCCAGCAACAGCATGGTGATACCCTCTGTCCAGCCACTGTGCATTGGATTGTCATTTAAGAAAGTAAAGCTCCCATGCAGGAATGCCTTGGTTCCTGAGAGTGTGAGATAAGCCAAATAAGAGACTGTCACTGAGGAGGCGACCAAAGTCACAGGACTGGAGCATACGTTGCTAGCTGAGCTTAGAGCTAGCAGATACCATGGGCTCTCCCATGTAGGATAACTTTCTGCCAACTTAACGCAGAATTCAATCAGCCAAAAGACAAGAAAATGGGTTGGCACAAACAGCTTGTTCCAAAACAGTGTCATCAGACCAATCCAGCCAAAGCGCATGGTCAGCAGCAGTGTGTCCAGGTAAGTGTCTTTCAAGAAGCTGATCAAAGATGGTACCTGACTATACAGATAGCACGCCACGCTGACACACATCAGTGCATTGCCAAAATTATGAAGGACTTCAAGCGACTCTGGAGGAAAGTCCAGGACACGAGCCATTACAGGAAGCGTATAACATGACAAGATGGGAAGCATGGGCCGTGAACGGCCTTCTAGCAGAGCGAACACCATGCAGGCCAGCACAATGTGGGCCAGAAAGGCAGTCACCTGCCTTCGGGCAAAGCTTTCATCAACATCCAAATGTCGCGACAGACTTGTCTCCATCTGGATGTAGTACTTTGACAGGAGATGAGAGCTGAGCAGCAGCAGCGCGCTCACAAAGTTGGTGTAGAGAGAGCGCACCCGTGGAATGGGCAGCAACAGCAAAAGGAAGCCGTGGACAAGAACTGAAAGAAAATTTTTAAATACTCGGGTAAGTTAGCGTCGCTCTCAAGAAACCCAAGTCCAAGTATTTACCTAGGTTTGTCAGCACTGCGTTCAGCACTCCAGGAAGCGACATGGACTGCGGCACCGACTTATTTCGGTCATGCTGCCACCAGTAGTCAATAATAAACAAGCCCGGCACACGCATGATTATGCCAACGGCTGCTTCCACTTGGGCTCTAGAAGGCCTCATCCCGAAACCTGCGAATATCAAAGCACGAACAATATGTTTACTTCCTGCGCACCATCGCGAGTGGCCCCAAGTGTCCATGTGAGATCGTGGATAATATTGCTTAGAGGCCCAGTGATTTCGAAAAAAGTAAAACAAGCACGTCATTAAAAATGACTAATCGCTTATCACAAAAGTTACACATCCGTGCGACACACATCTCGTAGGCGGTCGTTCTGCAGCGCAATAGCATCCGCGCTCACCAATATGTCATCTGTGATCAACACAGTGTCAGCTGTTATTTTCAACAGAAAGTAAAGCGCTTGAGCACTTCCTAACGCACCTGCGTGCGCAGAGTGAAACCACTGTCATGCATTCAAAAAGAAAACACATACTGCCGTTTCACTCCTCCGTTCTGTACGCACCAGATTCAGTTCGCCAGGGCAGCAGTCATGGAGTACCAGGTACTCAACCGGCAAGAAAGCAAAACCCTAAACTGCCGTATCACGTCTGTGTCAACCAACGGCCACAATATTCCAGAAAACGCAACATGTTCACACGCACACCTCACCACCTCACATCGCTGACCCACCAAGATGGTAAACACAGAGCGAGCACCCCGCAGCGGCGGTGCGTCAAACTACTCCACAGCAAATGATAAAACAAATTCGTCCACGTAGTCCACGTGTCGATCGATGTTGCGGTGTTGCCCCTGTGGCCTTAATGCGCAATTCACCCCGCTGATATGAAGCGCTGTGTACCCGTCAGTAAGCTGCTAGTTCTCTTGCAGCAAGTACTCGGTTCCTTATTGCCTGTGTAAATCGTTCTAGTGCTTCCGCAAGCACTTGATGATCCGTTTCACACGTACTGGTGACGCCGCCAGATTCGTGGCTATAATATGAATAATAATAAATGAGAAAGAGATGGTGACCTTTTCACAGTGAAGAAAATGATTGCGTCAATCCTTCCTACTAAAGCAATGCCTACACAGTCCATGATATGATAAAAGCAAACTTCCTTTGAAAACAGACGGTACATGTCCAGCAATTGCAATGACCTAAGACATATGTCACTGTATGCTTACACATACTTGCTCAGACCCTTGTACATTTTTGTAATTGCAATGAAAAACCTCTTTTAAAATTAGTGTTAAACACTGGTATAAATTCAGACTGTAAATTTTAACAAATTTCGATTTACTTGAAGCTATCATTGCTGTTATGCTGCATATTCATAACGTAAGCAATTGCACAGCGTGGAATACAGGACGAAACACTTGAAGAAGTACACACGGACAGCGCTGACTCTCAACTGAGGTTTACTGCATAAGACACATGCGCAAAGAAAGAATGCTGCATATGTTACGGTACTGCATATGGCTGGTCTAAACCTTTTGCGACAAAATGCATTGGTGTTCCAGTCACTTTTAACTCTTATGCGACGTTTTGCTGAAAGTGGTGTATTGCGAAAAAATTAAATGGAGCAATGGTGCCTGTTTAGTGCAAGTTTGACAAGAGATTGCCAGTTTCAAAATTCATTGCGAGTCAATGTCATGAGTTGCAATATATATATGTGATAGAAACAGTGCCAAGGACAGAGAGAGAAATAAGGGAACAGGATGGTGCGCTGACTATCTGGAGAGCCAGTGCACCATTCTGTTCCCCTATTTTACTGTCTCTGTCTTTGGCACTCTTTATTAAATACATGTGCGAGTGTGCGAGTGTATTCATTATAAAAGAAGGCAGGGCGTGCAAACATGGACACAGGAGAGGAGAACACACACATTACAATATTGTTTTATAAGTTGGCTAGTAAAATTTTTAATTATTTAATTATGCATTATACTTTCAGTGCACATTATGTCCACATAGGTGATCCACTCAAATGAGGAGATTTGTGCTGTATATTCCACAGGTAATTGGTCAACATAAAAAAAAAGCATACATCACACACATGCACATAGGATCCTCCCGCTTCACTTAAATAAAATCCTGGCTATGCTCCAGTGTTCTGGCTATTTACTAAAGCCAGTGTCACATGGGCACTTTTGATCATGATCAAGGCCAATTCAGATCTACAATGGTCACTGCTGCACGGTCCAAACTAATCCAGATTGAGTTTGGGACAGACGTCAGTCAAATCGTGATCTCAATGCACAGATCATGTTTAAAAGTGTCCGTGTGACAATAGTATAAGAATAGAGATTAATGGGTGCCCGGAACGCTCAATGAGGTCATAGCACTAGAAAGATAGGGCAGTGCCATGGCCTCATTGAATGTACGAAACCAATTAGCCATAATGTCTGTACTCTTGGGTGCATGGATATCAATTTAGTAACGGCTACCTTGTCTTGCCCACTGTCTATTACGGTGCATGATGACAAACCAAGTAAATCAATTAATCTTGAGTTAACAGTTGTGTGCTACCTTCTATCACACATAAATGCTAAATACTGACAGTATGTTACAAAAATTTATGTCCACCACTTTGCGTAATTGAACAAATACATCAAGTGCTTGCGATTATCATTTTTGTTTTCAAGATTGCTGTTACAGATATTGCAAGTCATTCTCATAGATATGTTGTATAGTGACTATACTACAGTCATCCATTTGTCTTTTTATCGTTTGTTCCTTTCTGTACAGTCTAGTTTCCTGATATGGCCAGTACATGAGATTAACTGACAGTAAAATGAATGCGAGAAAAAACAGCAAAAATATGTATTTTTTTTGTTGCTTGCTTTTCTGCACATGTTTGAAACATGAGCAACCCAATTATCATGGAGGCAGTGCATATATGTACAGTTGCCACAAAAAAAGATTAGGACAAGTGACCGATGACCACAGCAACAAAATCGTGAATGGCATTGGAAATTTGGGCTTCAGGGTGGGCTACTTTTTACCAGCCACTCAGATTGTGCCTGCTATTCTCTTGTTGTCATGCTGGGGAACAAGATGCCCAGTGTCGTAATTTCCCGCTGCGGCATTCGCCACTTGTGCTAATTTTTTTCTGTTGCGACTGTACAACCATACTATATAGTCCCTACTAAACTGCTGAACAGTAACACAACATCGTAAGTAACGGTTACATTTTGCAATTACAGCCTTTTTGAGTTAGTAAATATTACTAATGCTGTTACTACACCAAAATAGGCAAGTGACAATCTCTGAACTTGCAACTCTTAAGGAAGCTGATCACAAGCCTACCTTAGCAATGTTGGTCAAGAAAAATGGAAGCTGTGTTGTGCCAAGTATTTTTGTGCCATTTAGAAGTCACCATTTGAACTGTCTCCCCGCAAAAGTGCTGGGTGCAGTGGTATTCTGCATCTGTAGAATGTGTTACTGTTTTGCATTTGCATTTCATACTGGGGGAATGAAATCAAATTATACAAGGAATGGTAAATCTCCAAGTTACCCGCGTGTATTCAATCCAAAGGCAACAGAGGGTGGCTTAATAAAATCACTCCTTTGCCTACACTTCTTCCATTCTTGGTTTCACATCAGTTTACCCCACTGAATTTAAAAAAAGATTATAGGCAGTGCCTTTCAGATTTAAGTGTACTAACAGACAATTTTTCACAGCACTTAACAGTCTAGTTTTTCATTGCCTTGAATGACACAGTATCCAATAGAGCTATCTCACAACCTTGCTTCTAATGAGCACATTCAAATCAAGATGTTTTGCAGTACCACATGCAATTTATTATAGCTCTTGAGAAAATCAATGAAAACTACACACCTACCCAATTTTGTGGCTCTGTGCTATATAGAGTATCGCAGGAAGCTCGGCAGTGAATATGCTAGCTGTAGCATTGAGTTTGCAGACTCATGGCTGTTTCCAATTACAGCAAAACCAATGTGCACCCCTGTTCCATAACTGTCAGCATGAAAGTGAGTCAGTGAGTGGTACTATGTTTGTATGGTATATACCCTTTCCATAGTTGTAAGGCTAGCTTTCCTGTGATGCAGCTTGCCCAACTAATGGCAGCTAGTCACTTTTGCAGAACATGCGTGTTCAAGTGCAGATCGCTTGCGCTATGACGTGGAAAATGTAGACTCAGCTTTCTTGATGTAAACACGTATAATAGACAAGCCCCAGCACGTGCAACTAGGACCTTCTCTACACTTGAAACACAACAGGTGCTGCCATTAGTTGGGTGAATGTGCAGCACAGGGAAGCACACTTGCGGATTATGAAAAGGGTCTATAAGGCCCATGGTAGGGGCTGTAGAGTGCATAGCATCACATAACAATACCTAGACAGAAAATATGGGGTCAATTAACTTTTTCCACAGCATAGAAAGCTACTTATTCAGACAATACAGCATGGTTGTCTTAAAAAGAGCCAACTATAGCCAAAGTAATATAGCCACACAACATCTAACCAAATGCTTAAAAATCATGTGAATTTATTTTGGAGGTTGAAGGCTCCGTTTCTTTTTCATACTCTATTTCTACATGTGGCCGCTTTCTTCTGGATTGCATGGCCACCACACTCTCTTTGTCTGCTTCTTCCTCTTCTTCGGAAGTGCTCTCCTCTCCAAGGTCCTCCAAATCAGAGACATCACTTTCTTCCATATCATCAGCAGCAACATATTCAACTGATCCCTGAAGATAAAGAAAACACAACTTTTCAGCACTTCTTTAACCAAGTAAAAATAACTGGCATACACATGATATCAAGAAGTTATCCCAATACTACAATGCACTCATTTTAACAAATTAAAAGTTCACAACTGTGAACATATAGGTATGTTTTGAATCTACAGTGAAGGATAACCATGGGCTATAAGCCACAAAAGTAAGAAAGACGTAACACATGCAGACATATCACTCCCACTGCTACGGCATTGTCCAAACATCACACAAGGAGTAAATTTAAATAATTATAGTATAGATTCCTTGCACAACACAGAGCAAGAAGAAAAACTCAACCAAAAGGCTTGGTTTATGCTGCACTCCACCGAAAATCTGTCCCATATATATACAGTCGCACTCAATATGACTTGCAACACGGGAGCGCGCGGCCTCAAGAGTGTAATGATTGCACACGGCTTCGACATGCTTCACTTCTGTAATTTAATATTATTTTCTTATTTGGGAACATTCCTCAGTGAGAGAACAGCGTTTAGTTGTAGAAATAAGGGCCAGTGGAAGGAATGCGAAAAATCTTTAAATTTGTGAGGCCACGCACTCCCGTGTTGCAAGTCATACTGAGTGCAACTGTACATGACACAGTCAACCCATTTTCTGGTATTCTCTCCTGAGGTGGCACTACTTTGCCATCAGTTAATTACTTCCTGCCTCAGCACAGCTGCTCTGAAACTATTCCACACTGCTGACTGCTGTCATTGGCAATGATAATTTGGCCAATCAAGAAAGCTGCTGCGGTAGGCACTCCAGAAAAGCAGCCCCATTGATGAGAAAATGTAATGAAACTGACTGCAGTCCAAGAAGCCCAACACATTTGCATGTACCAGCACATTCCAGTTAAGACAAATAATAATAACTGTTGGGGTTTAACACAGGCCTCAAGCATTTTCGCCTCCATCGAAAATGTGGCCACCGCGGCCGGCATTCGATCCCGCGACCTGCGTGTGAGCAGTCGAGCACTATAACAACTAGACCACCGTGGCGGATAGTTAAGATGAACCCCTGTGCAGTGGTAAGGTGCCCATAATGTTACAATGGCTTCAACATATCCAGAGTACTCAAACCATCTCCAATCACTCAATTGTTATGGCTGTGTATACTCTATTGTACTGCCAAGTGCCTCATAGGATATTCACCTAGCAAGACCCATAGGAGGCATCTACCCTTCAGAGCTTCTAGGAATAAAAGCCGATTGCAGGATTAATTGGTCAGTGGTTGAAACAAACAAAAGCCCTTTATGGTGTTGTTGGAAAAAAATAGAAGAGGTTGATCAAACCAGAGTCATTACATGCGTAAGTAGTAGCACATTACAGAAATAGATGCTTGCATGAAATAAAAAAGGAAGGAAAAATCAGAGCCAGAATGCTAGACTGCAATTGATCAACTAACAACTATAGAAGGATAGATGACTACATGGCACCACTCATTCTCAAAGGGGATGTCAAGTATTATCACAATCATCATCATGTATAACCAAAATTTGTAATGCAGCCTGTTGAGGAGCTTTTTTAACAGTAAAAACAGACAGAGGACAAGACAAGTAGGCAACACACATGGGTGCTGACTTTTAACTACTTTTATGTTGGCATATGTGTCACACACTCATCTTGTCCTTCATCTGTTTGCATTGTAGAACATTTACCATGAACGTGCACAAGATGTGGCTCATGCTGGCCGCTTCCATGTACCATTATCAATATTAGGTGCTTTTATATGAGATAGAAGGTTATTGATCCAAACTAGAGCACTGCACGGGCCGTATTTCTCGGCCCGGGCCCGGCCCGGGCCCGGAACTCGTTCAAATTTACCCGCCCGAAGCCGGCCCGGTGACTCAAAATGAGACCCGGGCCCGGCCCGAACCCGAGAAAAAATTTCGCCTACCCGGCCCGGCCACAGATCAGGCCCGACTGAGGCCCGACCCAGTAATCTAGGTGGTGTTGCCCGAACATGGAATCGACAGCAAGGTGTTTTAAGTGGCAAATATCTATGCTTTGTTGGCATATGTTTCGCTATCAATTATGCTTTAACATACGGTAATTTCTTGTAAAAAGGGGCTCACGGTGCAAACAGTTGAGCAGACATATTGGATACAATGATTGTTTGTTCGGCAGTGGTATACCGTACCCATTTTTTCTGCAAGTACACTGGGGATCATGAAGGGCGTTTTGTAGCAGACATTGTAGCAACGAAAGTGATTTGCAGCACGAGTTCAGTTTCGACAGGGAGCGCAATAACAACAAAGGATGGATTGATGAATGGAGAAACTTTATAATTGTCCATCGGAACGCGCACGTTGCGGGCCGCTCCGACATCGGAACAGAAAGACCAAGCCTCTCTGCTGCGTCGCAGGCCCGTTGGACTGCCCATATGGCTGTTCTAGCGCGGAGCTGGTAACAGCAGCCTCCCATTTGGACGGCGTGAGGACTTCGCCGCCACGTAGCACGGAGCACCGCCAGAGCATCTGTTCTAGACTGGCTTGGCAGAGAACAAAACGCTCACTTCACATTGTTTTTATTGCACTCTATAGCCTATTGAAATTTATAGCATGCTCTTCCTGCACATTCCAAGGCCCTATATAGTGCACTATATAGCGCACTATATAGGGCCTCAAACACGCGGCTCGCGGACCTCTCGCTAGCGGCCCGCCGCACGCACATGGCTGTCTTCAACCTATTTTCTTTATAAGTATGTTCTTGAGATACACAGGCACCACAGCTTGAAAGCATATTTTATTGCGATAGCAATTATATGGACAGTCTCGGCTGGATTTTGCCGTCGCCGTGGCCGTCGCCGCCGTCATGCACCGTATATGTATAAGTATGTATATATATATATAAAAGCCCCAAAGAAAAATAATTCAGAAAAATGCTTCCGAAGCGCGGAATCGAACCAGGGACCTCTTGCTCCGCAGCGAGTGGCGCTAGCCACTACGACACGAAACACAGATTCTCCACGTAGGTAACGGCGAGCGTTATATGCGCAACCTTTACCGCTGGACGGACTCAGAGACGGCTGCGCTTATAAGCGTTTCTTCATTACCAGCGAGATGGCGTTAGGAGCGCGACAGGCGCATTTAAAAGTCGTCGGCGAGCTCGCTCGCTTCTTCAGGGAGAACCTTGCCCTTCCGCTGTCTGCTCGCGCGGTTTTCTTGTGCTGAGGGGAAGAGGGATGTTTCACGCTTTCACCGTGATGTCCGCGCTCATGTTACGGAGCGTACGAAAGCCACTCGAGCTCAAGGGACGCCGCTAAACGAACAAACAGAAGATGAGCGCGAACTATCAAGTGTCACAGCTCGACACTTGAAGCACGCTAGTTTCCTTCGCTGCTTCGGCCGCCTTTGCAACAGGAGCGCTGTTCAAACTGAGAGTATCCATTGGCGAGCGTCACTTCATATAGCATTAGTTTCTTGCTATCGCATTCATTGCTTCGGCCTTGCGGCGAAACTGTGACTTTTTTCCTGAGGCGCACCCTGCGGTCACTGTGTGTTGATACATAACCGCGAAACAAGACCTATATTTCAGAATCGGCGTCCAGATTTTAGTCATTATGGGTGATACGAAATGACTAGTTCCCCAGACGTGAAACAGAGATGTCCGTTTAATGGCAATACTAAAGGCGAACTGCCCCTCGGTTTCCTCTTCTTCGATAGAGTCTGGCACGCTCCAAGTTGCTCCGTTCCGAACTATTTTGCAACAATGGGTGTCGATATGTTGTTGGACTCTTGCCGCTAGATCTCCTTTAGAAATAATCCCGTATATGAGATATGGGAAAGGTCTGCTGTGAAATGACAGTAGTTTTAAAACCTCTTCTCCCCTCCCACGCTTCTGCCTTCGTCATTGCCCTAGCCCTGGCGGGAGTAAATTTTCGTGAATGCGGCCCGTTAGCTGAGGTCAGTTTAAGACCCGTGATATGGCGGAACAAGACGAAAGCTCAGACATTAACAACGTGGCCACAACAAGCAAGTTGTGCATGTCGATCTCTCGCCACATGACCACTGGGAGCCGTCACATGTCACAGAAAAAGAATGTGCCTTTATAGGGATTCTATGTATCAAGACTCCGTGCAGTGCTTTAGTTTTAGAGGGGGGGCTCTAACCTTGAACAACGTTTCCCCGCTTTGTAGCACTAGCTGTGATCGCTCTTGCGATGACATCTCATAGGTATAATTTTTTTATCATTACATTTATTACTGCGATTACAGAGTAACATTTGGGATATAAAATATTAACGAAAGCAAATAAAGCACGGAATAGCGAGATGTTGCATATAAGCGGCTGGTCTATTTACTTTTAGCTCGCCCGTTTCAGATAAATCAAGTAGCTCATATGCAAGAAGAAAAAGCAGTTCAGTACTTATCCCTCATAAAACTCCAAACAGCGTACCCCACACAGAAAAAGCATTGTTTCGAGATAAAATGTGGGACTTATATGTATGCACAGCGTATGCGGAACAAGGCACATTAAAGAGAAACACGATTTTTCTGTTACCAGTAAATTACTATTTCACCACTCCAAAAGCACTGCGCTCGCCACGACAAGACTCTTGCTAAGAGAGAAAACTCGCAGGAAAATGCAAGTAACTACGCCAACTTGAAATTCACGCACCTAACACGGCGACGTCATAGATTCTGACGGCATCTACTGGGCCCTACGTAGCTTATAGTTGGTAAAAATGAAGTACATTGACCTCCGAGGGGCCTTAACAGACTTGACATACCAAGTTTCTGGAAATTTCGTTGAGCCAAGGTCCCCAAAATACGACGAATACAGTTTAAAATCCATGACGTCACGTGTGGAGATTGCAGCGCGAAATTTCGAAATGGAACTTTCATCTTGATTTTCTCCTTTAATAATGGACTCACCGATGGTGAAATAATGACGTTCGGATTCTCAGAGTACACTCTATCGGTCTAAACCGATTCAGTGTTTCACTTTAGTGACCCTCTAAGAACGGAGCAAAGTCCAAGCCCGGCCCGACCCGAGCCCGCCACCTCAAACCCGGGCCCGGCCCTAAGCCCGGAGCTTCAGGCCCGAGCCCGACCCGGGCCCGCCGTGAAAGCTACTTTACCCGGCCCGACCCGGCCCACGGGCCGGGCCGGGCCCGGGTTTTCGGGTAGGCCCGAGCCCGTGCAGTGCAAACAAGTGCAACCCCTCGCTTTCCCTAAAATATATCTTCAGACTAGCCACAGCTCAACACAGTGTAGATATAGGTTCTTTACAGTTTTGAATTGTATACTGTATTCTACTGTACTCTGTTCTATGCGATGGCTGCTAAGGCAAGGCTAAGGTCCCATAAGATGGCCTAAAATTCAAAACAATGCTTCTTTGTATTATACTGCTAAATTCACATGTTGATGGCAGTAAATAAATCACCTGCGGACGATTTTTCAGTATTTCACTGGTTTTATGTGGTGTGCTTTCCCCTACAGCATCAGCCACAGTGAAGTTCTGCACTTCATAAAACAAAGAGACTTAAGCACTGCGCATTTAGTAACCACTATCTTGTACATAAGGTATTTAAAACATTACAACACTGCCCTTCCTTCCAGCATACAAACTGAGGGAGCTTTCACTCACTCCTGTTGCATTCACATGAACGGAAAACACCCAATACAGATTTTGAAAACCAAGTGTCAAACCCTAAGTGAAGTACTACAGAGGACACACAGAAATAGCCAGGCCAGCTCACTTACCGAATTCATGCAATGTTAACAAAATTTGGGAGGGGAGTAATGTAAATGAGACAGATCACTTTTTTAATAGTTGCTCGATTACATTCTAGGGCAGTAATTGATCACTGTAGCCCATTACAATTTTGACCGAAGTAATTGTGATTGGTTACTTTTTTTCCATAACGCAAGACAACTGTGCGTCTTCTAAACTGAATTTACGACACTGCACAATTGATATTGCTTGAAAACCTCAGCACAAGAAATAGCTTAATCAGAGCCTTCAAGATACTTACCACATCCTGCTCGTCTTCATCCTCCTCTTCCTCTTCTTCATCAGACTCAACTTCACTTTCAACTTCCTCACTCTTAAGGGCATTGTCAAAGGCCTTCTGAGGGAAATTGTATATGTCCTTGTACTAAATAAGAGAGAAAACAAACAAAACAGACACAGCTGTCATGAGAACAATTTTTTCACTAGCAGCTTCCGCATATGCAGCATGCAAGTTTGATAAACATCTGAAACAGCAGAGTGTGACATGAGAAAGGCACCAGCATTGCAGGAGTGTCTCTTGAATTGTGCATTAACACCGTGCAAGACTGAACAATATACACTCTGGTTGGATGTCCGTGCTTCTGCAAGATACTCACCGTGCCCTGCCGTAACCGGTCCAGCAGCTCCTTTTCAATGGCTGTGTCGAGACGGGCAGCTACCAGTGCTTTTTCTTCTCTTCTCCGCTCACGACGTTCTATTTTGCGCTGCATTGGTACAAGCTTCCGTCTGCATTGAAAATTTATGGAGATTAATGAAAAATTATGTAAACTCTATCTGGGTCAATTTTCAACAAATTCGTAGAGTAGTGTCGGTGGTGTAAAATTGCATAACAGCTTTACTTGTTTCGCCCACGTAAATGAAAATCAGACACAATCTTTACTGCTGAATAAATGCCCGAGAACAGATGCACCTACACACTGTCATGCACCTACGCGCTGCACATCCCGCAAAATGCACTTATGTCATGGGACATAAGTGCACTTTAATTGCTGGGGAAATGGAAGCCAAGAAGACGCATTTCACTGAACAGGAATGCAAATGATATGCTGCGAAACACAAAGGTACACCTGCGCGCAAACAAAGTATGCAGTTCCAATGCACACGCTGGAACCTGCGTGAACTACACATAGATAACTTGTGCACTCATTTCATAAGCATGTCCACCCCAATGTATGCACAAACATCAGTAAACTTAAGTGCAAGCTTTACATAAAGCTTCACTCCACATTAGTTCTAACAAGTGCATTGTATCTGCTCAATTTTTACATATACGAGTTATATGTTTTGAATATTCAACTGCCTAATATGAACCATGTCATCTAGGTACACAGCACATTCAAGTTATACATTTCTGGTTACATGATGTACATCAATTAACGCATGCAATGGCATAATTTCTGAAGAATGCACTGTGTCCATGTTGGTCCTTTCAGTCCTTGTTCTTATTATGTGCTATAAAAGTGAACATGTATTACCAACATGCCCAAGCATATGCTCTTTCTGAAGATTGTGTTGGGGTTAAATTTACATATATTGACCAAAGTGGAAGTTCTCAGCTGCTTGAGTGCAACAAACATGACTGTGGCTTCAGGTGTTTAGATGTACATGGGCAGCAAAACCTGCCATGCTCAAATCAAATAGTTATAGTGTACCATCTTGAAATAAGTTGTGTTATTGTTTCCATGGGCAGTTAAAAACTGTGCGCAGAAACAACACCAGTGAAAACTATGCACAATATACAATGCTAATCATCAACAGAATTGAAGAACATGTGCAGAGTACAGGGAAGAGGCAGAATAGTCAGTTTTACATTTACGTATTATTCATTGTTGTTCAATTCTACTGACACCTTTTCTTAAAGTTAGTTTGCTTTCAGATATACCTACCATCAATCATTTGCTTCTCTTCCAATTTTCAAAACATAGTTGTTTAGAACTACGACAGTCATCTATTATGGTATCTGCCATGATAGTTACAATCATTGCCTAAAAAATAACAAAACAGCCCCTGGAAAATACTCTTGAGCTTTCCGGTCACTGGGCACATGTTTAAAAGCCTGACCCTACTTAAAATGGGCACCCTGTTAGTACCAGTGTTGCATAGCAATCTTCCTAGTACAATAAATATTTCTGAGGTCAAGAATTTGGCAGAATCCCGCCTGGCTGGGAAATGACATGGACGAAGAAAACACAGCGCCGACCAAAGTAAAAATATATTGAAACGACAAGCCCATTGTGAACAAGGCTCCTGTGTGGGAGCCGAAACGTCTTTTTAAGAATATATTTTTACTTTGGTTGGCGCTGCGTTTCCTTCGTCTAAATATTTCTGAGATCAGCTATCAAGATGCTACGTTCAAGCTACATAAAACAATGTTCATGCACAACAAAACATAGCTCATATCAGTAGACTTACAGTGTGAGGACACAAAAACAAGAAAGAAGGCAAACTGTGCAGAGTGTCGTCTTCTTGTCTTTGTGTACTCACACTGTAAGTCTACTGTCATGGATTTCCAACAAGCCTTAGCCTCCACCCTTGATAGCTCATACGTTGTGGGGATATTCAATAGGACACGTGATCATGCTGAGAAACTTTGTGCACACGACTTACTGTCGAGACAAGCGCAGCTTGCGCATGCGGATGATGTACTGAGTGATCTTCAACAAACGCTGCTTGCATTTCTGGCGCACAAATCTCGGCCAGTAGACCAGATGCTGGTTTATTTGCTCCAGTGCTTTCTCAAAGTTCTTAGACAGCTTCACTTTCTCCCACAGCCGGTCAGGAAAGGCAGCCCTTTCGATGGTCTTCATGTACAAGTAACAGACACCGTCTTCCTCCTTGATGGTCGCGTAGACAGAATTGGCTAGAGGACATGACGACCGATTGCAGAGACCCGTTAAGTTGAAATCGTTCCGGCAGAATTGCTGACCCTTGGTACTGCAAAGGCACACAAAACAGCATTCAGCAACGCAACATAAAGCTGAGTTCACATAACAAAGAAAAAATAATGCTTACTTGACTTTGAAGGAGCAGAAACTTCCTTTGATGATGCTCCATATAACCTTGAACAATAATAATAAAAGCACGTTCATAACCGTTCAACACGGGCTAATAAAGTTAGCGCTAGTCCGTTTCAGCAGCGTTGATAATTCGCTACGTCCATAAATTACGATCGCTGATGTAGCACCGAGTACCTAAAGCCCTGACCAATATTCAAAGGCGTATCGAAAGCGCATTAAATAAAATACCAATTCGATCACATAATAGGCAGTGTAAATGACAAGTTCAGCAGGCTCGCGGACTGCTTCACATAATCGTAATCACACTAAGTTGACAACAGCAATAAAACACATTGATGTCTAAACGACGACAAATAACTCTTACTCATAACAACAAGAATCACACCTTTATGACAACGAATGGTCCGCTATTTAATTAGACGACAGTAAAACACAGTCGCGCGTGCAGTAGACGTGAAGGTCCACACATGGAAATGTAGTAATATCACTCGCGCATAATCAACCAAAGACAACTTATAAAATACAACCACAGCGTACTTACATCGTCGTTCTGCATGGTTTTAAGATAAATAAAGGTTCCACTTTTCTACATTTGGTTTCAACAAACGATGCGGTAGAGCCCACACAGCTCCTCGTGCTATCACGGAGCCCAAAGAAAAGTCTTTCAGCAACAAGCCTTACGCGCAAACTGCCGTTGCAGGTACACGGCGCTGTGTGTCAAACCGCTAATGTTTTCAAATGTGCTTTTTTATATAATCAACGTGTTGCAAATTATTGAGTTTTTATATGGCACAAATATTATTAGTAAACTTCCGCACTGATTAAATTACTTTTCAAAATACTGTAACGCAGTTGGTTGCCAGCCCACACTTTCTTTTTCTTCTGACTTTGGTCAAAGAATTTTGTTACAGACGCGGACGAGAGAGCGGACGGACGTTCCCCACTTCCGGGCGCTTGTTGTGTCTTTTGAGTTATTACAGAGCTGCACTAAGCTTATTTCAACGCCTGATTTTATGTATTGTTACCCATGGTTTAGTTTTTTGTAGACTCATTGGAAGAAAAGCAATAGTTTAGGGAACAGCACTACTTTGTTTGCAAGCAACATTTTACGAAAACCGTTACAAGCTCTCAGTTGCAGCCTAATCTTTGGGTAAGCCTATTGTTGTACTTGTGGCGAAACCTTTCCCCAGTAGCTGCGCTTGTTACGTTCGCACTATCGGTGTCGGTTTATGGTCATTCAAAGTTGAAAAACTGTGTTAATTTACAAAACTGAAGCTGTGTGTGATAAAGACACGGGGCCGAAGTGGAGCTAGTGCGGACACGGTTAACGCCCTTTCATCGCTGTTTAGCGCTTGGTAACTGGCCACCTGTGGTCGGTGTGTTGCTGAAATAGCCGCACCGCTCTCGGTTGTCTGCAGTGCGGGTCATCGTTTACACAGGTTCATTTTGGCTCGACTAGGAAGCAGGCAGGCAGCGAGTACGGTGGCGTTGACCGTATTGATAGTCTGGTAGTTTAGAAGCCTTTTTCTGCAGTGCTTGGATCCCCCCCCCCTCTCTTCTTTTTTTGAGGAATGTGCCAAGATTGCATTACAGGCGTCAGTTCTGCTTGTGTGGAATAGCAGAAAAGTGCACCAGTAATTAGAATATCTGGTTATGTGTAGGAGCAAACTGTATTTGCTTCAGTGTCTCGAGTGTGTACTGTGTGTGATGTTCAGAACGACGCGTGCGCTGTCTATTGTGCTTTAGATGTAAAGATCGTTTTGCACATGCTTGCATCACAATGGCTCCCCCCCCCCCCCCCAAAAAAAAAAGGCCTTGATCTTGCAGATCATTTTCTGATCTACCCATAAGAGTTCATCTTCCAACATTATGCTAGTTAAGATGGCAGAGGACACACTGCTCATATTGTTACTACTAAAAGATATATATTAATTCCCACATTAATACCTCCACATTGGGGTCAGTGTGCACATTGAGATGTTACTGCAGGTGGCAATTCATGACAAAGATATGGAGATTTTGCATTCATTGCTTTGAGAGGAAAATTGCGAATTAGGATTTAATCATATGCCCATTAACTGCAGCTAATTCAAACAAACCTAAGAAATTTGGTTGATTTGCTCACTTCGCAGTGATACTTAAAGGTGCTAACTGTGTTAATTCACGTTGAGAGGGCATCCTTGAAGCACATATAATTGAAAAGTGTACATCTTTTGTCTCGCATACACAGCACATCAACAGAAACTAGTGATTCCGCTTTGGACCATGTGCTATTCATTATTCAGTACTAGAACTTTATTGTTCCTGGTAGACTGATCAGTCAGCAAAATACTTTTGTGTACATTGTTGAAATCCGTCAGAGATTTCCGTCTTTGTAGCTGTATTTCGGTGTGATGGGAAAGAGTCATGAAGATGACATCATCTAGTAAAATTCTTGTTTTCATATGCAAAACTTCAGATCAAGTATCCATGTTGCAGCATTGGCATTCATTCTCACAAATTTATTACGGGCGCATGGATAAAGGGAATTAGCTCCAAAGCCACAATTCAACGCCTAGCGGAAGAGCCTTGAAGCTGGATTATGGAGTCGTTCACTTCGCTGTATATGGTCTAATGCTTTCATGCGCGCCATAATTGATGCTCAGAATTAGAGTATGCCTATTATTATCCATCCCTGCACTATTCTGTGCTGCTTATGAAGAAAAGGAGTTGCACGCTGAGTGCATGCACAGCACACCGCTGCGCACAAACACGAACCGTTTTCATGCTCATGTCCTGCGGCATGTTTTGTGTGTATACGACTTCACAGTCGCCGCATCGAAACATTTAGAATATAAATAGTTTGACGGCGGTTTCCGCGTTACCGTTCCGGGATTAAGACGCTCTGACCAGTAAGCTTTCCGTTGCGATAAAGAATACAGGCACCATAAAAATTGGTTGTCGGTCCCTTGAAAAGCTGGAAATAACGACTCCTGTGTTTTCCTTGGCTTCATTATCTGTTCGCTTCGTAAGGTGGTGCCTAACAAGGAAAAAAAAAACAGGCTTCTAAAGCAATTCCTCCTCTTTTGTGCAAATTAGGAAGTGGTTGCCTTTTAGTTGTACATCAAAGTTAAGCCTTATTTAGGTAAAGAATGCAGCTGCAAAGATGTGGAGTCAGTTAAAAGTCCTCAGCCTAGTAAAAAAGTGAGCATTATTGTGACACACTATAGGGGTATGCACTGAGCCTTGATCCGCAAGGTGGCAACACCATCGCTGCGCCATCTTGGAGGTCCATTCGTACACACCGTCTGTGCTGTCGGTGAACAGGAGGTGTTCAGGAGGTCTCTAGTCATTTGTGCCGTACGGATCTTGGACACAGCGCGTGCAGCGAGTTTATTGCGAGTGCAGTGAGTGCGTGAACAGTCAAAATGGCGACCCCGCCGCTAGCACTCCCCGCGGATGACGTCAAGTGCATACCCCCTATAGGCAAACATGAAATTTGGTGAAGTGGTAGATTGTGCTTCTGAAAACTTGGACACAGCGCGTGCAGCGAGTTTATTGCGAGTGCGGTGAGTGCGTGGACTGTCAAAATGGCGACCCCGCTGCCAGCACTCCCCGCGGATGACGTCAAGTGCATACCCCCTATAGGCAAACATGAAATTTGGTGAAGTGATAGATTGTGCTTCTGAAAACCCATGATAGCAGGGGAGTCAGTGTCTAGCTTTTTAGAGTAATTTAACTTGATTTCTGTTTTCAACTGTTGTCTGCTCTTGACAGATTACTGTTTGACAGATCTACATCACTGCTTGCTGATGCCTGCATTTATAAAATGGTGGCACCCGCTTCAGCTTTCCCATTTGAGAAAGTGTTTTTCTTGGCAACATAGGCACAGTATGCTTTGTTTTGTAGCAATATTAATGAGAACTAACAGACAGTGATGCCAAGGAAAGTATAGGGGGTGTTATTTGTAGTAATTAGGATGTAAATGTGAAGAAAGTAAAGTGGACGAAAAGATAACTTGCCGCCGGCAGGGACCGAACCTGCGACCTTTGAATAACGCGTCTGATGCCCTACCACTGAGCTACGGCGGCAGTCATCTCCCCGTCCACTTTATAGGGTATATATGTGGATTAAACTTAGGAGTGTTAGTCGCCAATCGTAGCCATGGCGGCGAGTGTTGAATACTCTTTTTTCTGCCTTTTTGGCGTCACGTAGCACGTGATCTATTTACAAGTAGGCAGCTGACCAATAATCCCTTGCATACTACCTGAATGCATCAAGTCTGCCAGAACGAGACCCTCGCTATGAATGAAGGAAAGAAGATTACTTTTAAGGGCTCGTTTTTCTTTGTTAGACACAATATTAATGAGAACTAACAGACAGCGATGCCAAGGAAAGTATAGGGGGTGTTATTTGTAGTAATTAGGATGTAAATGTGAAGAAAGTAAAGTGGATGAAAAGATAACTTGCCGCCGGCAGGGACCAAACCTGCGACCTTCGAATAACGCGTCCAGTGATCTATCCATTGGCCTTGATGAACCCTTTCAAAAAATACTGCATAATGAGTAGCTTGTAACGAAGTTTGATTTGGTCCACTGGAGTCGTGTTATTTCTCTAAAAATCGTGTCATTCAGCACTTGCTCTATAGCTCGTGTGCCCACAGAATTTTACACGTAATTATCGTGGCGAATTTGAGTGCCACAGTTTTTGAGCCACTACAAACGGGTAGTACAGATGGTTCAAAATGTTTACAGGGCACGAGTTCCACAAGAAAGCAGTTTCTTAGTTGGGGCATGCAACATCTTGTCAAATGCAATGCTATATCAGTAGTGCAGACTTCTGCATGTTTCAAACTTGCTATTCCAGGCTTTGCACCAACTTGCCCAATCTGCAGTACTTGTACCCAGATTAAGTAGAAACTTGGCAATTTCACAGGTATCTCACTGCTTAGGCTTTTGATGCTGATAGTACATTTAGCATGGCTTCACTGTGAAGGCCAGTTTATTCGGTTGCATAAGTTTCAACCTGTGAACGATCCTCAAAATTCTATAGAGTATGTGTACTGCTGGAATCAGATGATATTGGTGCAGTAACACTGGTCACCAGTAATTTGTTATTCTAAACAATTCCTGTCCATAATGTTACCTGAGCAATGACGCAGCATTCCTCAGCTTCTAAATGAGGCTAATCAACTTTTCATAAATTTTGCACTGACAAACTATCCTCAGGAAGATGTCATTGTCACAGTGACATTCAAAATTAGGATGAACTTGGGGCAAATATATTTTACTGCACTTGTGATGCATGCATGTATACCATTACTAAATTTTCTGTAGTAATAGTTGTATATAACCCCGACTGTGCCTGTACCAGCTGGTTCTGATCAGTGGTATGAGGTGTGCAAAATTTACTTTCTCACACTTTAGAGTTTCTAGCGAAATGCCGCAATATAACTTGCAGTTTTTTTAACAAGCTTGTGTAGTTTAAAAAAAAATTTTTTCTAGTGTGATGAATGCTTTACCTGCTTGACAAGTTCAACAGTAATTGAACAAGGGATGTTGCTGTGATATTCCTTGTACGACTACTGTCAATATTTCTGCAAAACCCTGTCTTTGTGTGAATTACTAGCTTGATGTAGCATGCATGATAAGTTTTGGTCCTTTGGGCAGTTTTGTTGTGTGGCACTAATATTTGAACTATACATCTGCTATAGAATTCCCATGGAAGCTTACATTGAATACTGAAGTGTTCAGTATAAAATCTTATGGACTGCTTGAGCACACTGCTGAGTTGAATAAGAGCACAATCTGCTGAATCTGTATTGCTCGAAATGTGAGGGAACCTTGTGGCTTCAAAAAGAGGACACTATTCGTAACTCACAATGTGAACTACCAAATTATGCCACTCAAGCTGCTGGACACTTTCACTCACAAAACCACAAACAAGCAATCCAGGAGAGGCCAAAGATGAACCTTTCACTCAACAAAACCACAAACAAGCAAACCAGGAGAGGCCAAAGATGAACTTATCTTGTTGACATGCACCAAATTAGTCTTTATTGACAAGCCAAAATGCAAGAAATGACACATGAAGCACAAACACAGCGTCAATTATTATGCCATAATTTTACAAGCTGATTTTTCCTGCACCGGGTACTACTTGCTCATTGTTCAAAAAAAAGACAACAGTCACACAATTATGGCTGTCCTACAACACGTGCAATACAGTATTGACAAAAGCATAATGGAGAGAAAGAATGTGATGACTAGAATATGAGCACCGAGAGGGACAAAATGCAAGCGTTTGTGTGCTGTTGGAAACAGTCTTAAAAAGTGGCAGTTTCCTGTTGCTGTGACCTTTAGGGACACCGGGTGGTCTGAGATATGTCCACTATGGAGCCACCACCAGTCGCCCTCAAGTGGGATCCCAAGAACCTCGAGATCAAAACACTCTCCGTGGAGAAAACTCTGGAGCCCCTGGTCATACAGGCAAGGAGAATGCCTCCAAATCTCTGGTAGCCGGAGACTGTTGTAGTGAGATCAGTATTTTTGTTGCTTGGCTAGGTGACGACACTGGTAAACACGAAAGGACCATCAAAAAAGAAGAAAGGCCGCTCAAAGCGGGCTCATGTCCTGGTTGCTGCTGTAGAGCGGGCCACAGAGAACTTCATCAAAAAGGGAGAAGAGATTGCGACAGAGAATCCCGACATTCATCAGGAAATGATGGCAGCTGTAGATGAAGTGCGGAAGACAGGTAAGTACTAATTAGTGTGTGGGGTGGCCTTTAATGAAAGGAAGCATACGAGTGTGCAACCCACACTGTACTGTGGCCTTTGCTGGTGCTAACTACTAGTGACCGGGAAAAGCACACACACTGAGCATACCTGTCTGAGAAGTGGAGTTCGATGACTTGTTGCTTTTTGTGTGGAGCATGCGTGCTTTTTTCTGGGTTGCTAGTTATCAGCAGATGCTGCAGAGCGTGGGTCCATGCTAATGTGTTCACTTTTACGAAATGCACCCCTGTACACATCAGAAAAATGGCATGTTCAGTAACATGTCTTGCAGGAGAGGCCATGAGCAAAGCCTCGCGTGAGTTTGCGGAGGACCCTTGCTCGTCTGTCAAGAGGGGTAACATGGTGCGCTCAGCACGGAACCTCCTGTCTGCTGTCACTCGACTACTGATTCTTGCTGACATGGTGGATGTGCACCGGCTGCTGAAATCGTTGCGTGTGGTGAGCATGGCATAAGTGCCTTGTTGTGTGGCTCACTTGTGAAGACCACATATTATCTCAGGTCGAGGATGACTTGGACAAGGTCAAGAATGCGTCCAGCCAGTCTGAGTTGATGGAGTTCTTCCGAAACTTTGGTGTCAACACTGTTGAGCTGATACAGCAGGCTGCACGCAGGCAGGCGGTGAGAACTAGCAGACAGCAGTGTGTGCTGGAAGAGTGCCACACTATCCTTCTTTTGTTGTAGGAGCTGAAGGACTCAAGGTTGCGAGATGACCTTGCTGCTGCCAGGGCAGTGCTGAAGAAAAATAGCATGATGCTCCTCACAGCCTCTAAGGTACAAAACACAGCCACCTTCAGGTTTGTCACCTCACAGAGCACGCTTGCTGCCCACAGGTCTACATTCGTCATCCTGAGCTTTCAGCTGCCAAGGAGAACCGAGATTTTGTGTTTCGGCAAGTGTGTGAAGCAGTCAACACAATTGGCGATGTTGCACAAGGTCGTGCTGGTGCCCTAGTGCCATCCTATGAAGGCCCTGGCGAGTTAGCAGCTGCACTGGATGATTTTGATGTAAGGCCTGTATCTTAACCGGGTGGGGAGAAATCGTTAACATATGTACCTTTGTTCTATCCTGCTTTACCAGGAGCGTGTTGTGCTGGATCCACTCACCTACAACGAACTGCGCACGAGGCCAGCTTTGGAAGAGAGGCTGGAGAGTATTATTAGTGGAGCTGCCCTCATGGCTGATTCATCATGCACTCGCGATGAAAGGCGGGAGCGCATCGTGGCAGAATGCAATGCAGTTAGGCAGGCGCTGCAAGACCTGCTGGCCGAATACATGGCAAGTGCAGGCCGCAAGGAGGACTCCCTGGACAAGGCTGTGGAGCAGATGGGGCGCAAGACGCGGGACTTGCGGCGGCAGCTGCGCAAGGCAGTCGTGGACCACGTGTCGGACTCGTTTCTTGAGACACAGGTGCCTCTCCTAGTGCTAGTGGAGGCAGCACGTGCTGGGGACGAGCGGCAGGTCGAGGAGTATGCGCGTGTGTTTGCCGAGCATGCCCACAAGCTGGTTGAAGTGGCCAGCCTGGCCTGCTCCATGTCAAGCCATGAGGATGGTGTGAAGATGGTGCGATGTGCAGCGGCCCACATTGAGGGCCTCTGTCCACAAGTAGTGAATGCAGCACGTATCCTTGCAGCACGACCACGATCTAAAGTTGCGCAGGAGAATATGGACGCTTTCCGAGATGCCTGGGAGACACAAGTGCGTCTGCTTACAGAAGCTGTTGATGACATTACCACCATCGATGACTTCCTAGCTGTATCAGGTAAGCCAAATTCGAGTATGTAGCTTCGACCACATCCGACACTTTGTGCACTCTTTACAACTGCCTTAAGTGTACACATCTGCAACCATGATGCTTGTTTATCTGTCTGGCTGTCGTTGGCATCTTATTTCCAACCTTGAATACATCGAGTGACATTGCTGTGACCATAATGTTAGTTGCTGTTGCCAGTGGCCATAAAAACAAAGGATTTACTTAGCTCTCTTCTCACATGGCGTTTTCACAGCCCTCGCTATAGACTTCCACCGGGCATACGTCACGAAAATGCGGTAGTGCTGTCATTGGGCATTTAGTTTCGTGCGGTAGGTAAAAGCCGCTGTGCCTGCCGCAGTTGCCGCCGTGTTTTCGCTGGTGCGAGCGCTGTTTGCCATCGTGCAGCGAAGACAAAACAGTGTACCGACGAGATGCATTGTGGTTACTTACACAGGAAGGCACAAAAGAGGCGAGAAAAGCTTCTGTCCACTTTCTTTTTACAAAGACCTTCGCAAGAAATTGGCCGCAGCTGTTAAACGCGAGAACCCGTCTGTGATGCCGGCTCACCGGTTATGTGACAAAAATTGAGCGGCTTGCGCGGCTCGTTTTATCTAACAAAAACAATTAGCTTTGTCAAAAGTTTCATTGTAATGTCCCGCACAACATTTTTTGGCGTAAGCCTTGTGTGGAGCTGTTGGAAGCATGTTTACCTCTGAGCACAAATACGTAAGTGGTGTGGAAAGCTTTGTAATATGCAGAGAATTCATCACGACTGAAAAATGTGGAGGTCAGAAGGGTCAAAAGGATTTTGTAGTATTCGCGTGAACTAAAGGTGTGGCTCGGTTCATTAACACAGCAGCGAAAGAAAGCACAACTTCGGCTATACTTTTCCAAATTGTATGTGCCTGCGATGACACACCCACCACAAGTGCATTGAACATGGCTGTTTTGGCTGCGATACGCATCAAGAGATTTCCATGTCTGTCAGACTCCACAGACAAACTGCAAGCGTGAAATGTTCAGAGTCTGTTTACGGGCTGTAGGCCTTCATGGTCTCAACTTCAGCGTACAGGCAGAGCCGCGACCCGCGGTTGGCGAACCTGATGGATATGTAGCAAGCTTGTCCATGGCATGTAGTAATTGTTTAATACATTATCGCAGCTGTATTGCCAATTAAAGTGTCACTGAGATCACCCTTCACCTTTGAATGAGTAACTAACCAGGCAAATTTGTTTACGTCTGAGGATTTACCATAACAATTATGGACCTGTTCGTAATTTAACTCCGCGTATTTTCACACCGCATCAAAGAGTGCCTTGTGGGGCTAGGAGGTCCGTTTTTGCATTAGTTAAATTAAAATGTACTCATGTGACCTAGACTGCAGCAACGTCGATGGCATTTCGTGAATCAGTCACATTTATGGTGTCAAGATACCTGATGTTATGGTGAAATTATCAAAGTTAGAGTAGCACAGTGAACATAGCTTCTACATGTTAATTTCAGAGTCCTTGTCGGGGCCATGAAAACTTTCTCTGTCGTGGCCGCCCCTTGTAAACACTGCAGGAGGCACCCCGACGCGTGATGCTCGGTTGTCACGTGATCATAGAGGGCAGTGGCGAGCTTTGGGCGGGGCGGAGTCTGCGTGCCATGACGTCGCTACAAGCACGTCAGTATGTCGACGATGTGTAACGCTGTTTACAAACATGGAGTAGGTCTATAGTGTCATTGCAGATCCGTCGTAAATTATTAGCCCTTTCAGAGGTCCTTGGAATAGTGCAAGTGGAAGCACATATATGCATCGCACACAACCACAGGCACTTAGTACGGTTAAATACCTGTGGTCGTAATTGTAGTGTTATGGAATACTGGGTCAAAAGTTTTATGGTTACTGCAGCCAGTGGAGGCTGTGATTTTTGTCGCACTTTTTTGGCAGCTAGGAATGCACCAGCTTTCACACTTTAGCCCATTAGGACCTTTAAGTGAGAATTCCATTTAAACAGAATTGTTCTTTTTTTTTTTTTTCATAGAAAACCACATTCTTGAAGATGTCAACAAGTGCGTGCTGGCTCTGCAAGAGAATGATGCAGATGCTTTGGACCGCACCGCTGGTGCCATTCGAGGGCGTTCAGCCCGTGTGTGCAATGTGGTAACTTCTGAAATGGACAACTATGAGCCAGGTATCTACACAGAAAGAGTACTTGAAGCTGTGGCAGTGCTGAGAGATCAAGGTAGGATTATTACTTGCATTGGGGTTCATTCTCTGAAGCTTTCTGCTGTTCTTTTCAGTTATGCCAAACTTTGCCCAGAAGGTTGAGATGGCAGTAGAAGCACTGAGTGCCAGTCCCCAGAAAGAGATAGACGAAAATGAATTTATTGATGCTTCACGTCTAGTTTATGATGGCGTGCGCGAGATTCGACGTGCAGTGCTGATGAATAGGGTAAGTGAATTTTAAAGCCTTTTGCATACCATTTATGGTCCTGAAAACTTTTTTAGCTTGATGTTGACTCGGAGGATGAAATGGATGGCTCAGATCTCTCAGGAAGCTGGGCCTCCCTTGGTTCTCAGAGGAGCAGAGCCTGTGAGGAAAAGTCTAGACTTATCTGTGCATTATGGGATACAGGTCGCTTACTGTTATGTGCTTGTATGAGCTGTGCCTGCTTTGCTTCTGGATGTTGGTTGATGCTTTATACTAGCTGCTTTGCTGGGTGATTTTTCGTAGAGCGCTGAGGAGTTGGACTCGGAAACAGAGATTGAGTACGAGGATAACACCTATGAAACACGCAGCAAATGTAAGCTTCTGTCCTTTGTCTGCTTGGGGATTCGCCGAATGCTGTCCTAGTTGTATAGGCATGCTATTCCTTTTGCAGCCAGTGCCCACACTGCAGACTATGACGAGTATCCAGACATCAGTGGTATCAACAATACACGGGTAAGGGCCACATACGAGTCACGCATGGGAAGAGGTGCTTGACTATTTTCGTATTTGCAGGATGCTTACCGCCTCGTGTCGGAAGAAGAGAAGCAGAAGATTGCTGCTCAGGTGGAGACATTCCGCACAGAGAAGAACAAGTTTGACCGCGAAGTGGCCAAATGGGATGACACCGGCAATGATATCATTGTGCTGGCTAAGCAGATGTGCATGATTATGATGGAAATGACCGATTTCACAAGGGGTAAAGGGCCCCTGAAAACAACCATGGACGTCATCAACGCTGCAAAAAAGATATCAGAGTATGGCACCAAACTGGACAAATTGGCACGAACCATTGCTGACCAGGTAATAAAACAATAGTGTATGCTGAGATTGTGCAAGTGCACTAATGTGCATTTTTTCCACAGTGCCCAGAGTCGAGCACCAAGAAGGATCTTATTGCTTATCTTCAGCGCATAGCACTTTATTGTCACCAGCTCAACATCACCAGTAAAGTGAAAGCTGATGTGCAGAACATATCTGGAAACCTCATTGTCTCTGGGGTGAGATATCAAGCTAAAGCTTAGGTGGCACTTGTCACAATATTTTTCTTCTTTTCAGCTTGACAGTGCCACATCTCTGATTCAAGCTGCTAAAAACTTGATGAATGCAGTGGTGCTGACAGTGAAAGCTTCATATGTAGCATCTACTAAGGCAAGTACCCACACTAGGGTGCACATGGCTTTGTTCTCACACTTCTTTTTCTCTTATCACAGTATCCAAGAAGTGGCGTTGTGAGTGTAAGTATGGGATATGTAGGTGCTGGTGCATGCCAGGCCCTGTATTATATGCGAACTTTAGGTCAATGGGACCATCATTTCTTTACAGTCACCAATTGTTGTGTGGAAGATGAAGGCACCTGAAAAGAAGCCTCTGGTTCGCCGGGAGAAGCCTGAAGAAGTGAGAGCTAAAGTACGCAAGGGCTCGCAGAAAAAGAACATCGCGCCCATCAAAGCGCTCAGTGAGTTTCAGAGTCTGGCCGAATCAGTCTGAGTGGCATGCCCTCCTGCACGGCCTGTCCTCGTAGCCCCATCCGGTGCTAGGTTGTGAACAGTCACACACGGGTGGTCACCTCCCCAATAAACAGGATCACCTCCCTCCACCATGTGTATGCACTCCGGCATGCATCCCATTACCCTCTCTGTCTGCTCGATTATGTGTGCTTTCTTGTCAAGTGCCCTTTCATAACCAAGCTAGGGTTTCTATTTGCAGCATGAGTCACTACTGCTGTGGCTGTCACTGCTTTCTTGCCTGTTCAAGCGAAGGACGTGCTCTACTTTCTCCTAGCACTTCGTTAGTGGTTTAGAAACAGCTTCATCTCTGTGTGGAAACGTGGTGGGCCCACTTCTGCATCTGGTCTTGTAGCAATCGCACCGAATACCTTCCTGTACACGTGAGAACTCCTGCTAGTGTCACCGATTACACACTGTAACCCACTAATGCTTTTTTAGCCACATCTGCTACAATTAATAGCACGAATATGCTGAGTGATGTTTCTTGCTTTCCTATCTCTGTGGTGCTCTTGAAACATGGCAGGGACTGCTCGTGTTCTTGAGGGGAGTCTTGCTCGTGTACCTAACCACTACTTACAAATACTAAAAATTACACTTCAGTGAAGTTCATGTTTTGTTTGTACATTATATATTTAAGAGATGCATTATGTATGGACAATAACAAATGTGTTCCACTTGTGATTATGCTTTGTGAGAACTGCCATGTGTTTTTCCACTTTTGTATGAGCTCTTCCCATGCACCCACTGTGCCTGTAATGGGAAACTGGTGTCGTCCTTGAATGGGCAGACTGAACTGCAGTTTTCTGGCTGATTTGACATACGTGTCTGGCTTTTTTTAAGCTTGCACAGAAAGGAGACATGAAAACTGCTTTGGTGTGCTTTGTATCAAGGTTCTCACAAGTTTTATTTACAAAGACATGTACACTGAAAATAAGCCTTTGTGGACTATTTAATAAAAACAGCAAACTATGTGAACTTAGTTCCCCTTGTGTTAATAAAAAAATATGAGCATCTTTATTTACATATGTGTACTCTTTGCTGTGCGTTGTTGAACATACTGCACTGCATGCTGCTTCACCACTTCACATAGTGATGCATCACCATGTTCCTTTTCAAAGTCTAGCCATTTTTTGAACAAAGACTTCATCTTCTTGGGATTCAGGTTGAGTGATGTTGCTTTTTCAAAGGTTTTTCTGTGGGAAAAACAAGCAAAGGTTAGAAATTCTTCATAAATCCACAAAGCACATGGTATCATACTATGGCAAGAAGAATCACCTTGCATTGTCCACATCACCAAGCTTTGTGAGAATGTCCACATACACAATCCACAAGTCTGTGCGCTTTGGGTAGTTGTCCAAGATGCTGTTGAACATACTTTGTCCCCTTTCAGCATCACCATATTTGAACTCCATTTGTGCAAACTTTGTTATAAGCACAACATCTGTAAATTGATTTTAACAATTTAGTGAAAATTTAGCGTATTGTAAGACATGATGACAGAATAAACAAAAACATGGAAAGACCACAGTTCAATGGAAGTAAACTGCCATAAAATTAATGTAGTTTTTATTTGTTCAACACTTAGGGTGTCGTGTTTTTCCCAATCTATTAAAAGTCTAATCTGAAAAACGTGCCCATGGTTTCTCTCGAGTTTGACGGTGTTATTCACCATAACTCCTTCCACAAAGTAAGACTGAAGAAGAAAAGCTTTTATTGACCCCAGAGTCAATAAAGAGGAGGTAATCTGCCAGCCACCTCCCCGGCTCTGTTTATGGTATGAAATTTAATATGCTTATTCAGTTTTTTTCCACAGATTCGAAATCTCTAAGTAGATTTTTAATAGCTGCATTAGAATAAAAGATGTGTAATTTCTAGCACATATTTTAACATATTTCTTACAGGGATTTTGGCAACTTTGCTTTGTCAAATACAAAAACAAAGTAGGTGGCAAGATTGCCAGGAAGCTAGTCTAGCCGGTGATGCTATTTATTTTCTTATAATGCTGTTCAGCAAATTGTAATTCTCAATTATCAGAAATAGTATGCAGAAAAAAAAATTTCACTCATATTTGCATCTATTTATTTTGCATTCCAAGTTCATTGAAAACAATCTGATTAGCATTACCGGCTAGACCAGCTCTGGTAGTCTTGCCACATACTTCGTTTTTGTGTTCGACAAAGCAAAGTTGCCAAAAATCCCCATAATAAATATGCTTTTAGAAGTGGCACATCTTTTGTTGTAATGCACCTACCAAAAAACTAATTAAGTGATTTGGAATCTGCAGAAAAATTTCAATAAGTTCGTTAAATTTCATTCAGTTCACCCAACTAATAAAAGAAATTAAAAAAAAGACCCATGTCTCCCCTTGAGTTTTTCCAGGACAGCTTTACTTTTCAGGAGTGGGAAAATGTCCTTCACATGCATGCAGTTCTGGCAAAGTAATTATTCAATCATGGAGCAAACAACCAAGTAACTGTCTATTAAGTAATAGTAATAATAAAGGTGAAACACATTTTTAGTGTCTGCAGGCTGATTCATAATTTGTGACATGTCGGCAGGGAGTAAATAACAAATGCACACAGCAGTAAAAATATGTGCCCTATGAATACACTTGTCTATGTTTGCGAAAGAAAATTGCAAAAGGACTATGTGCGTTGGATTCAAAGAAACATACCTTTACTTTAGGCTAATTAGATTAAATACCGGGGTCTTTATGTGCTCAAACCATGATTTGGTTTGATGTTCTTGAGTACTATGGATTACCTTTAACCACATTGGGTCCTTACATTTGCACCTCAAGCTCCAAATGTATATGCAAATCAGTTCTGCAGAATACCGCAAGTTGGCGGAAGGGGTAAGAAAGGAAAATTGACAACCACCCGTTTGTAGCACTAAGTCACAAGGAAATCCAACCTGATTTCTCAGAAAGAAAGCTTCTTAGTTGCCGAAAAACTTGGCCTGGTCCAGGGATCGAACCCGGGACCAATGCCTTTGATTCTGGGTTCGATCTCCGAAGGCGATCCCCCAAAGGCATTGATTCCAGGTTCAATCCGAAAAAGCATTGGTCTAAGGTTCCATCCCTGGACCAGGATGAATTTTTCAGCAACTAAGAAGCTTTCTTATTGAGAAATCTTTGGATTTCCTTGAGGCTTTGTGCTACAAACGGGTGGTTATGAATTTCCCTTTCTTATCCAATTGTATTTGTGTGCTACTACTGAGGTTACGCAGTAAGGTGTGCACACTTACGTTCCCGACTCGGTAGGCTTTTGAGAGCTCGCTGAAGAAGGGCCCTGCAAGCCTCAATCTGTCCACATTTCATGTAGAACAGGCCAAAGCTAAGCCAGACATCTGCATGCTGTTTGAACTTGTTCAGCGTCTGCTTGTACAGCTGCTCTGCTTGCTGCAAACAGGAAAATAATATGCAGAAAGCATTTGAAGCCACTGATGCACTGTGACACTAACCCCCGTATTCAGAAACGCTCCTTGACTTGACTTGACTTGCCACCGCCTAAAGGCAGCGCGTTCGAAACGCGTTGAAGGCGGTGGCAAGTCAAGTTCAAGTCAAGAAGCGTTTCTGAATACGGGGGTAAGAATTCGTTCATGTGATATAACAAAATTCAGATTCACCTTTTCTTGTCACAGATAAGTTTGCCAAACGCTTTAGATAATTCTTAGACAAAGCAGTAGAGCGGTTTTTCTCACCATGGATAATTCTCATTGAGCTTTACTAGAGGGAACTGTAGCTTCGAACACACTTTTGGCTTTGTTTATTGTTGTGTGTTGACTTTAGTTTTGGATAAAAGAATAGCTCACTGTGAACCTCGTGAGCTGATTTAAATTGGTGAGCCTTTTAAAAGGGTCAAGGTGGTGAAGTGAGACTGCTGAACTTTTGCTGAACTTCGTCTTGCGACAAAGCAGCTGCAGGCAACGTGGAGCCACACAGAGCCGAAAGAACGAAGCTTAGGCAAATACATGTAACTACCCATCATTCCCATGCTGGCTGAAGCATATCGTGCTGCAGCTCCTACAGACACTAACACCAGATTTCCCTCTAGTGTACTATTATGAAACTCTGATGACCTGAAGTAGACTGTACTTGCAGCTCAAGTACTATTCAAATGTGGAAACAAAGTGGTGCCTGCTCAAACTGTGACTATTGATGCGCGCGCACACACACACACACAAAAGAAAACAGCACCAGTTTCAAGATAGGCATTCCTAAGCTGTGGTGCAAAAGCTTCGGTGTTTGAAAGCATTGTATACAAACTACACTGCTGGTCAGAAACAATGTCAAACATCAAGTGTACCACCGAAGCAGATGGTACAGTGGTTTGGAACATCCCACACAAAAAGTCAAATCAACTTGCAATCATGAAATCGACACCCATCCTGGATACCTCTCTAAAATGCCGCTTCAGACACTGCAAGTACATGCACCATTTTCATGGCGCTATTCTCCGAATTTTTGCTAAATAAACATGACTGCATTATTGCCTGGCTTCAATGACAAGTACTCTGCAGCAATACAGTGAAACCTCGGTGATACGATCACAGCTCATACGAATTTCGCGGTGATACCAATTTTTCGTTCGTCCCGGCCAAGGCCCATTGGCCTGCAATGTAATGGAGTACGGTTGTTGCGAACAGATTTTCAGCGAGCGACGTTTGATACGAACGTTCGCTACCACCCAGGTAGGAAGAGGTGCTGTCTGCGCTGTCGCAAAGATGTGCCAAGCACTTGCGAGCGCAGGGAACGCAAGCGTGGGCATGCGCGCCGCACCACCAAATCGTCACAATCAAGGTGTAAGAAAAAAAACTTTTCTTACGGTCAGAATAAACCTTCAGAGACGCGTCAAGGCCTCCGAGTGTCGCGGGTCAGAACACATCTGGTTCATTAATTAAATGAGCGCGTACGGGCCGTATATTTACGATTGCTGGTATGACTGCCGACATCTAAAAACTTAACTGACAATCATTCAGGATTCTTCCTGACAGTTGCCGCAGCCCTAACAAACAATAAATGAACATGTACACCAGCTTTCTTTTGCCACATGCTAATTTTCCGTGCTTTCTGGTGATACGAATTTCGGATGATACGAATATTTCTGGTGGTCCCGTGAGATTCGTATCACCGAGGTTTCACTCTATTTAATTAATGAGAGTTACTGAACATCAAAATTTTCATGCATGCAACATCCACCTGTTCCAAGTACATCATCGTCATCCTCGGCTTATTTTACGTCGATTGCAGGATGAAAGCCTCTCCAAGTGTTCTCAAATTTGCCCTGCCCTATGTGAACAGATTCCATTGTATGCATGTAAATTTCCTAATTTAACCCCTCCACCTAACCATTTGCTGTCATTGGCTGCAGTTCCAATCTATTAGTATCCATTTTGTCACACTGACCATCAGCTATCTGTCCTATGCATTACATGACCTGCTTAGGTCCATTTCTTTCTCTTAATGTCAACTAGGACATCAGGTAACGCAGTTTTGTTCTCTCATCCACTCTGCTGTCTTCCTGTCTCTTAGCGTTACACCTATCATTTTCCGTTTCATTGCATGCTGTGTGGTTCTTAACTTCTTTTTTGCTCTTATCCTCCTAGTTTCAGCACCATATGTTAGTATGAGCAGAATTCAATGATTGTATACTTTCCACTTTAAGGGACAGTGATAAGTTGCCAGTCATGATTTGGCAATGTCTGCTGTGTGTGCTCCATCCCATCTTCATTCTTTGGTAAATTTCTTTTACATGTGAAGGCTCCCCTGCCAGTAACTACCCTGTATTCTTTTTAGAATACCCTGGATATACATACTCTTGTACAGATTCTAGGATGCAGTTGCCAATTATGAGCTCTCGCTCTTTCGCCAGGCATACTAACATTATCTCTGTTTTTTACATATTTTTCTTCAACCCTACTTTAACAGTTTCTTGGCTGAGATCTCCAATCATTTTTTTGCATTTCATCACCATTATTGCCGAAGCATATGATGTCGTATGCAAATTGTAAGCTACTGAGACATTCTCCGTTAACCTTTATTTCTGTTTCTTCCCAATCTAGTTATTTAAGTACCTCGTCTAAGGAAGTACATAATTAACCTTAATATATAAAATTGTGCTACCTACAACAAGCAATTTTTGAAAGTTTTGCTCAAGGTAAACAAAAGAAGGTTACGTCGTAAACAACTTAAAATGTACTGAACAAGTCAATGAAGTTCAGTAAGGCCCTTCAGCATACCATATGAAGCCAACAAGATGTGTAGTGTGCAAGAGAAAACTATTCTGCAAGTATTCAGCAAGGACGCAAGTGAAGCACTGGTTCAGATAAATAAGTGCCAATAATAAAATGACAAAGAACACAAGGAAGGAGATGTGGACCTTGTCCTTGTGTTCCTTGTCATTTTATTATTTGCGCGAATTTATCTCAATCACTCAACCACTAGCCCAATAATCAATTCTTTTTGAGTGGAGAAAATTGTTAGCTGGAGGTCCTTGCTGCCAATTTAACTGAACTTTAGAGTAACACAAAATTGCGGACATATTTCGCACAAGGAGGACCAGATACACCTCAATCCTCAACACAACATTGACTTGACAGAATGGCTGATTGACTGAGTTGGTGATTCATGTTATACTTGGAAATATGAGCGCATAACTAAGGAAGGACTACAAAAAGATGAGGACTTGTCTTTTCGTAGTCCTTGTTCAGTTATGCGCTCATATTTCCAAGCAACAACATTGGCACTAGACACCACCAGAGTTTTGGAGAGCCACATCACCGAAAGGTGCTCTCTTCTTTAGTACTGACCTCCCTCTTGTTGCCCTCGACATAGATCTGCGCCAAGTGCATGTAGACCTTCAGCGGCTCATTGAACTGCAGTGCCTCCTTGAAGACACTGTCAAGAGAGTCCTGTGTTCCGTACAAGTGCTCCAGGTTTAGCAGTGCTGTCCACACATTCAGTTTCTCTTGCTCTTCCCTGTATTACGAATAAAATGCAAATATGTTGAAGACACCAGCTTCTTTTTAACCACTGCGAGTCAGCATTTCTACTATTAAAGCATACAAATATAGCCTAGCCACCCATTCCTGTTATGTTCCCCATTAGTCGTTAGAAGCAAATTATGCTCCCATCATTCCACACGCCAAAGGACACTCAGCTTATTGTCTCCTCATGCTGCTTCATTTGTCAGTTTTCCATGTTCCCCGAGAACTGGTCTTCCTACAACACCCCGACTATTCTTCAGTCCCACCTTCAATAATAACACCAACTTACAAAATGTAAAGCAGTGAACTATTACGCTTTGCCATACATCTTATACTTCATATTTATTTATTGACAGACGATGAAATGGCCATCTGCACTGTGATAATACTTTGGTAGAACTTTCTAATCAATCAAAGTTTTTTTCCCACTTTTTATGCTCCCTCGATTACTGGTACCTCTCAGCACATACGGTGAACATGTATGCACTGAAGTATATATCATTTAATTGTTACTACAGAAATAATACCCTTATCGCATTCCATTTAGTCACTACAAACACGAACCAAAAGCTTATGTGCACTAAAAGAGATCACATTATCCATGACCTTAACTGTTCACATAAGCATGATCAAGAGCAGAATTAAAAAGTGCAGTTTGGACACTCCGAATACACAGTGACTTGCTACAACCTATGTAAATTGTAAAGCCCAAGGTAAGGATTGACGCCTTATTACAAAGTGCTAGCACCTCAATGCCACCTGCAGCTTTCTTTCTTCCAAAGTCAATTGTCAAAGCGGCTGGAACATTCAGTAAGCAGCTTCGTCTTCCTGCTTTCATTAGCACCACTCCTCAGAGCTCAACTACAGTTGTGGTGGCATCCTGGGGCTGGTTTTGGAAGTCCAGAATCATGAGCTGCTTAAGTTCCAGACTGGTTTGACGAAGGTCTTGCCTACACACTGTTATGATGCTTCCTGCCCATATTCAATACTACTCGCCAGTGCCGACGGCCAGCCAAAGGATGTAGTTTTTTAATAATACATGACAGGTAATGCTATTAAGGCTTGAGGCACTTCTCACAGATCATATTCACACAGAAAAACAATATGTCACATAAAAAAAATATAACAGATATGTGTCACGCAATCTGATGAAAGATTAGGTCTTATACATACATCTGATTAGAAAAATGACATATTACATACAAGAGACCACAGGTCTAATCCTATTTACCCCCAAATGAGTGGAGTAGCATGTTTCCCACAATTTGCACTAATGATTATTGCACACCGTACGTTTAGCCCAAAGGCACACAAATAATGCATACACTTAACCCTCACTACAACGAAGTCTTTTCACTTGAATTATCACTCTTATAGAGGTGTCATGCGGTCCGCAAGTTGCAGGCTGTGCATAGTGAACTAGCAAAAGTTCAGAGTTTTGAGATCCCTGAGCCAGAACAGCAGCCTGAACTGGTGCCTCCTCCCTACCACGCCAACGATGCAGAGTGTGGCATGCACCTACCACCTGGCTCCTGCTCCTTTTTTTTTTTTTTTCTTTTTTGAAACTCGACACCTCAAGGGACATTACATGAGGGGTGGGCAATGGACATTGTGAATATTGGTTAACATATTAGATTATCACTCCTTATGGCTGTTTTAAACAAGTACGGTCTATTAACAAGGCAATGTAGCTAGGAAGGTCATTCTAGTCTTGTGCCAAATGTGAGAAGAGACATACTTAAGGTCTTCGTATGAATTCATTCACTATAATACACATTTCACTGCTATGACAACATGTCTGATGAATACACTGCCTGGTGGAAAGGAAGGTCATTCTAGTCTTGTGCCAAATGTGAGAAGAGACATACTTAAGGTCTTCGTATGGATTCATTCACTATAATACACATTTCACTGCTATGACAACATGTCTGATGAATACACTGCCTGGTGGAAAGGAATAAGGAGGGGTTGGAAAATGGGCAGAGACCATAAAGGGGGTATGCTTTTGGTGGGCCTCTGTGGTGGCAACACAGCATTTATTTTTATTTACACCCTGGAGAATACCGGTTCAATTCCACTTCAAGAGTCAAAATCTTTTTTTTTCCCCCTAGTTCCCTCTTTATGGAAGGGGGGGGGGGCATTGGAGTTTGTGCTCACACGCCCTTGTATTTAAGGGCATGTGAGCACAAGCAAGATTATGCTCACACTTCCCATCCCTCTAATGCGATGGCATTACAATCGCTACATTGCCACGAAAACACTAGTTCTATGCCAAACTAGCTAGCTAGCTGCTCTCTAGAAAGCATTCCTCTTTAGTTAGTTCTAGCCAGAGAGGCATGCTCTTCTCACGATTTTGCACCCATTGCAACTGCTGGGAATTGTTCTGTAAGCATGATTAAAGTAAAAGCACACATCACTGTTTTAAAGGAGGAGAGTCAACACAAAATTAACAGCATAAGCTGTGTCACAGAAACAGCATTCCTCTGCAGACTGAGACTTTTGATGTTGCAACTGACCCTATAATATTAACAGACATGAGAAATATTACCTGAAGTCGATGCATGACAGTGCCCGCCTTGCTACAGCACGTGCTTTCTCAATCTCAGCTTGACGTAAATGGAAAGCCATGTATCGAAGCCATACTATAGAACTGTTGGGCGACACCAAGACCAACCGATCAAAATCATCAACTGTCTCAGGCTCACGGCTTGGGTCAACCAGCATGCGTTCCTTCTGCAATAAAATCCAGGAGTAAAACACACATTAGTGCTTGTGATGTAGAGCTAGATCACTTGAGAAATGGAGCAGACTTTTGACTTCATTATTACATCTGGTGTGTCGTTCAGAGAAAAAGATATGAAGCTACACAAATCGGAGAAGCATGTTTACCAAACAGCCCAAATGGGCGAAAACAAAGTGATGTTAGATTCCACATTGCACTTCAATAAAAAAATGTCTCATGATACTACACACATGTTCAAATAAAGCTTTACCTTGCGTAACTGTGCTTCAGCCTGCTCCCTTTCTTGACGGATCTCTTTGCGACTTTTCTTTGCACTGCCGTCATCACCATCTTCGTCGTCGCTACTATTGACAGCTGGCCGTTCTTCCAGTAGCTTCCCCAAGTCCGGGGTGGCTTCAACATCCCAGCTGAAGCCCTCATCCAGACTGAGTCGGGGCAGCGGGTCGTCAAGCTTAATTTTCTTTTCGCTACTGTCAAAGATTAGCTCATCTGCGGAGGAATTGGACAATTTCCTCTTGCGGGGCAATGTGGCATTTGCCTGCACACGATGCACTAAACCGAGGAATAGCCGTCTCTCCGAGGCCTGGATTCTTTTCACAACAACACTGACCAGCTCGCCGATCTTCATGGCTTTGTGGCTCCGTTGCAAGTGAGCAGGCAGCTTTGACAAGGGTATCAGTCCCACTACTCCACATCCCACAGTGACAAAACAGCCATGTTTGTTCACAGTCTTTACAAACCCTCGAAGGGTAGTGCCTACAGTGATGCTGCTAAGAGCTACGATTTCCTTGTCTTCAATCTCTTTGCAACTTTCAGGATGTAGCCTGCAAAAGTGCAAGAGATGAAGGTAAACTGAAGCAGCACCTGAAGAGCAAACACACAATCATTTGAGAAGCTATGTTCACGCTGTGCACCATATTTTTTTATTGTGTAACACCTCTGCCTGAACTCAGCCATGGTTCCACGGAGCTCAAATGTTAAATTTTATGTGCAATTTTGAATAATGTCAGCATCTGCCAAGGTTACTTAGCGGCTAAGGCATTATGCTGCTAAGCATGAAGGGCGTAGGTTCAACTCCCAGTCAAGGTGACAGTATTTTGATGGAGGTGAAATGCAAGAATGATGCCTGCATATACTTAAGGTTCAGTTATTCACATCTTTTTATGCAAATGTACAAGTTCAGCAGTTCTTACAACTGTAGCAGCACAGAAAATTTGCTTAGAGTCTTTTTATCAGTTCTGTGCTTCAATTTATTCATTAAATTTCATGGTGGTTGAGCCTCGCAGTTACAGAAGTGTTTCGCATTCACCTATCGTGCACCATTGCAATGCAGTGAAGCGCAACCTTTATCATGAATTAATTTATACAGTGTTGTGCTAAGCTTTCTGTCTGCATGAGCTAAATTCATTCCAATGCAATGCACTATACCAATGGTAGTTAAAAGGACTGCCAACCAATTTTTATTGTACCTGTTTTCTTTAGTACAATGGAAAGCTTATCAGCCAGACTGTCTAATCATGCAATGATAACACGGGTAACGCGGCATTTTTAATCATAATTTTAAGATGTTCGGCACCTACGAAGCCATTCACACAACACATGCTGCAAAGAGTGCAGGTCAGTGTGATAGTGACTGTACACTGGCAAACAAGTGAGGCCCTGTCAATTAAGCCTGTATTGCGGTGGTTCGATACGCGCTCTGTGATGTGCTGTGGCTTGACGTGGGTTTCTGGTTCCCGTGGCCGCCGTGAAGGCAGTGCCGCTTCTCATCATCAACTCTTTTTACTTTCTAAATAAGCTTTGAATAAAGTGAAGATGCCTAAGAGTAATTTTAAGCATGAATACGAAATATGGTGCATCTAAACAGCAGACTGCGTACAGCAATCCAAGCGACTCAAAGTGTCAGTTTTTGTGACTTTCAAATGCATTTAAAAATACAAAGCCTATCCAAATCGCAAAAAGAATGCTCAATTCTGTCACTATAATTCATGGTCTTTCCACTCTTCCCCCAGTCTCTTGTGACATGTTCTGGCTAGTTGTCAGCCCCTTTCTCTATGCCCATTTATTCATCTGAAGAGGTGAGATAAGCAGTAAAAATAGCATCGAAAGAACAGGAGACCTGCCACTATTTAACTGTTGGAATATGGATGCACTAATAGAGAACAGTTAACTTTTATCACTTAGCCACTTTTGTACCTCAGTTTTTACATTAACTCCATGCAAAATGAAACAGCATACTATAAGTGATGCAATTGCCAATGGCCATTGGATACAAAAAATAAAATTCTGTGTGTTCAAAAAAGCTACTTAGTACCGTACGTTAATTAGGTTTCACATAACATAGACTAGAAGTGAAAAAATGGCAAAGCAAACATGTAAATGTGGGCTGCAGTATTGACATGGTGTACCCGAGGCCACACTGCATATTTAAATCCCAGGGAATTGTTATCAGCAAACGTGAAGTTTTTACATGCACCACAGGCAGTACACTATATTGATGCCAAGCCCAATATATCTACTGCAGAATGCAAGCATTGATTTAAGACCTTATTAGCCAGCTGTCAGCTGTTGTTTAAATGCTGGTATCAAGGTGACCTATTTCTAAATTTAGTTGAAACCACACTTACATGCTGAGATATGTGTGAGCACACATATTAAAGGGACACTAAAGAGCAAAACGATTTTTCTTGTATTAGTAAACTACTATTTCACGATACCAAAAACAGCACGCTTGCGGCGAGAAGACGCTTAGTAAGCAAGAAATCGCACAAAAATAAAATGCGGGTGGCGACGCCACCTTGAAGTTTCCACACCATTCGCCGTGGCGTCACATATTTTGACGGCGCCTCCTAGGGCCTACATAGTTCCTTAACGGTAAAAATGAAGTACACTGTCTTCTGAGAGAGCCATAGAGTTAACATACCATGTCTGAGGAAATTTTGTTGAGCCAATGGCGCCAAAATACCATAAATACACTTTAAAATCTATGACGTCACGTGTGGAGATTTTGGCGCGAAATTTAAAAATGAAACTTTGAACTTCATTTTCTCTTTTATTAATACACCTATGATGGTGAAATTAACGACATTATAGTTCTCAAAGTACAATTTATCAATCTAAACCGATTCATGGTTTGTCTTTAGTGTCCCTTTAATATAGGAAGAACCACTTAAACAGGTCAGCTGTTTTGACAATATATTAGTACTGCATTAAGATGGTGAAAATCGTCTCAACCCTACAAAGGTGTATTCCTGCACCAGCATTTCGTAAAGATTCATTTTATCCAGTGGCCAATCTTCGCTACAGTAGGGCCACAGTTCTGGGTGAGCCATAGGCGTATCTACCGGGGGGCAAGGGGGGCGCTAGCTCCCCCCCCCCTAAGAAATGTAGGGGGGGGCGGAGCCCCCCCACTTTCGAGAGTGGTTACTGTCGGCTGCAGACTGGGAAACTAACAAGTCAGGCAAAGTTTTACTTGAACGCAGCAATAACGTAATTTTGTAGTAAAATTTGTCCTACGATTCTGCTGTGACGACTCTCCTCCGTGTGTCATGACCACGCACTGCAGGCTACCGCTGCGGTGCGGGCTGCCTATTCCGTGCTTGTGCGTCTTGCGCTCGAGCATTGCACAGGAGGCTATCACTGAGCAGGGGCTCTATAACATTACAGCAATCTGTTTTACGATTTTGTTTTGTTCTGCCTGGCCTGAAATTTAAGTAATCGGCGACGCAAATATGACGGGAACCAGTAAACGTTTTATAGCCCGATCAAACGCTCTCCATTTTCAGAAAATTCAGTTTCTTTCTTTGAAAACGAATAGCATCACCACTGCTTCGTATCCAAGCTGCTGTGAGTTGATGAGTGTGCAGATGTGTCCAGTATTTTAGTTGTGCCTAGCCAGGACAGCTAAAATACATTCCCACTTTAAGTCTCCGATTAGCCTGCTTCACTTGGCTTATCACATGGTAGCCTGCAGTAATCGCGGCAGCTTGTAACAAGGCAGTGGACTCGAATACATTGAGAAGCCCAGCTTTCAAGTTTGCCCCATTACTTGATCTACCTCACCAGGGAGATGATCAGCGTTCACAGTTTTCTGGACTAGGAAGGCTGACTACCTGTGAAGGATTGTGTCTGTTCCTATTAATGTTTATTTCTCTCTCTACCTCTTTGTCACCAACGATGAGTTCACAGAAAGTTGTACACGCTGCAAAAACAGCTCAAAATCGTTATACTACAGCTGAAAGTATTTATTATACACATATTAATCCATCTCACCCGCTGCTATAAGCAGCCGCTGCCAATGTGATTGGCTGGCAGCCTTCTTAAATTACATTAAAAAAGAGACACTGTCTGGCTATTCCGAAAAAAAAAATGTCATTGTTCAGCACAGTAATGTGATGCTTATTGTGCACACTTCATTTTAACGCCGCGAGTTTTCGCAGACTTGTGACGTCGTGTAACAAGGAGGCGATTTTATGGCACATTGAAAATTTTTGACGAATAGCGAAGAAGCAATGACAAACAATACGCCGTATTGAAAATAGTTCATTATTATTTTTTTACGCAGTCATGCGTACGTGGTAACTACGCGGTGGATCACTTACGCGTCATTTGTGGCGTCGTTTTACGAGCAGGTGCTGGGAGCATTACCCAGAAAATTTCGACCAATCATTAACAGCTAACGACTATACGGCAGGAAACAATGCAGGGTAGTTTAACGTTATAATCGCCCACATTTTTTCAAGGAAAATTTGAGCTTACACAGTTTACGTAGGTAGACTATCTACTTGGAGGGACCGGAGGGGAGGAGTAAAGGGTCACTTCACCACTTTTCCGACCACCCCCCACCTAAGCTGGGAAAAGTAGGAGGACAAGGAACGACACCTAGTATATAAATTCATAGTCATTTAGAATCTTATAACTATACACAATCAGCTCAATGTGGTTTGCTTAAGCATTATTCGACTGAACTTGGTCTTCTTCTTAAGAAAGATTTTATATTAGAGGGGTCTAACAGCAAAGAAATTGGAACTCGGCTTATCCTGAAGACTTCTGCGAAGTACCTTGCTTTGTCAGCCACATGTTTTGTTTAATAAGTGAGAATTTAAGGTACTAGAGTCATAGCAGGCTCTTCATACTCATCGTATCTACAACGCCAAACTAAGACTGGGAAGTTTGCTGATGCAATGCTCAGATGATCAGGTTAAATTTGCGTGTACTTTTTAAAGTTCACGGTAACATTTCCAAAATTTTATTAAACACTGCTGTGTTGTTGCGGTATATGGTGGCCATATATATATATATATATATATATATATATATATATATATATATATATATATATATATATACATACACACACACAGGGTGTCCCAGCTATCACGCAGCACGATTAAAAAAAACAGGAACGGCGTTACGCGAAGCAAACCTACTGCATATTGTTCCTAGTACACTGGAGTAGCCACTGCTATTTTTTTCGTTAATGAGGTTTAATTAAAATGTCAATGAGGTGTATGTAGGCATGTTCAAATGGCATCTAACTGCGCTACTTTCAACAACGTGCTACTTGCGCGCTCATTTCTTCCGCTTGATCAATAAAGCCCGCGAAATATGAAAAGTGACACGTGACTAGAGTGTTGCGCGCATCGGGAACCAGCACCCTCAAACAGGCTTCCTATGAGGTAGACAGTATCAAGGAAAAAATGCAGAAAGAAAAAAAAAAAACACAACGCCCTATCTGCCACTCCTCGGCCTAAGAAACGCACCGCTTGGTTTAGAGAGTCAGGCCGTAATCAGAACACCTGCCGCGTTATCAATGAGAACAGTCGGCTTTGAGATATGAATGATGATTGTGGCGTACTATCGAACGGAATGAATCCCAGCGAAATTGCACGCATATCGTTGGCGCCCGACCTGTACCCTTGCCAAAATGCGGAACGCTGTCTCTCGCAACGGACAACAGGTTTGTAGCAAGCTTATTTGAGGGCGCTGGTTTCCTTTGCGGGTGGGAGCGTAGTCACGTGCTATTTTTCATATTTCGTGGGCTTTCTTTATCAGCCGGAAAAAATGAGCACGTAATTAGTACGTTGTTAAAAATTGCGCAGTAGATGTCCTTTGAACATACCTACATACGCCTCATTGACATTTTGACAATTAGGTGAGTACTTGTTGAGTTACAAATATAGTTATGACTAATTAATTAAACCTCATTAACGAAAAAAATAGCAGTGGCTACTCCAGTGTACTAGGAGCAATATGCAGTACGTTTGCTTCGCGTAACATCGTTCCTCTTTTTTTAAATCGTGCTGCATGATGGCTGGGACACCCTGTGTATATATATATACAGGGTGTTTCAAGAAATGTGTCCAACCTTCTCAAAAAATCAGGAAAATGCGATATTTGCTCGGGGATTTCAGAATTGCTTTTTCTGTAGCGGTAGGAATCTTAAGGTAGTTAAGGACATCATTTAGGACAGTAATTAAGAAAGTTACATTAATTAACTTTTAATTAGTGGAGTTAGGTGATTGTGTCAAATGGTAGAATTGAAGTTCTTCATGCGAGGAACCCATCCGAGCTTTGAGATTTCGAAAACGCGTCCTCTAGGAATTGTTGTGGCGTAATGAAATTCAACCAAATGCAACGGCTTTCAACAGCGAAAGCCATTTATTTCGGTTGAATTTCATTACTTTGTAATTATTACTAGAGGCCGCTTTTTCAAAATCTCAATGTTGGGATAAGTTTCTGGCACGAAGAAATTCAATTCCCCAATTTGACACAGTCACCTAACTCCACTAATTAAAAAGTTAATTAAATTTAACTTTCTTAATTACTGTCTCAAGTCATGTCTCTAACTATCTTAAGATGCCTAGCGCTACAGAAAAAGTCATTCACTCATTTTGGACGTCTCAGAAAAGTATGGCAGTTGCATTCTTCTATGTTTCTGTTTAGGTTTCGCCATTGAATTTGGTTTAACTTCATTAATTCGTAATTATTACTAGATGCCGCTTTTTCGAAATCTCAAAGTTGGGTTGGGTTTCTGGCATGAATAACTTCAATTCTCCCATATGACACAACCACCTAACTTTTCTAATTAAAAAGTTAATTAATTTAACTTTTTTAATTACAGTCCCAAATAATTTCTTTAACCATCTTAAAATCCATGCCACTACAGAAAAACCAATTCTGAAGGCAGCAATCAAATATTGCATTTTCCTGATTTTTTTAGAAGGTTGGACACATTTCTTGAAACACCCTGTGTGTGTGTGTGTGTGTGTGTGTGTGTGTGTGTGTGTGCGCGCTGCGCGCGCGCGCACGCACGCGCGGCGGACAGAGTGAGCGACGCCAGCCCCCCCACTCCCCCACTCGCGAATGAGTTGGTACGCCATTGGGGTGGGGGGGGCGGGGCTACGCCACTGGTTGTGAGGGAATTCAGATTAATTTTGACCATCTGGGGTTCTTTAATGTGCACCTAAATCCAAGTACATAGGTGCTATTGAATTTCACCTTGATCGAAATACAGCCAAAGCGGCTGGGAATCGAACCCGCAACCGTGAGCTTAGAAGAGCAACACCTCAGCCTGCTACGCTATCATGGCAGGTTACCGAGATTAGTTTTATGAATAATGTTACAAGTGAAATGCACTAAAATGCCATTAAAGGCACATTTATTCTATATGATTTATATTCTGCAACGCGAGTTTGTAGTGTGTTCTCAACTGTTTGCCTTGTCCTAAATTTACATAATTTCCATATTCAAAACATCTTGGAGCACATTTTACGCTTTTGTTCAAATTAATATTTTTCTGTAGCACTCCATTAAGAAAGTGTAGAGAGAAAAACATACCGAGACTCCCTTGTTGACAGGTGATACGTGTTTGTCTCACTGTCGATGTCTTGGATGTAGCATCGCAAATAGCGTTCCTGAACATAGTTGGCCATCAGTGTTGCTGCTTGACTGAAATCGTCACAGATATCAGTGATGCTGATTGTCCCACGATGACCAAGTGGAAGAGACACGCATGCGCCCACACCGGCTCGAGCACTTACAACATAGCCATTCACCACACTGTCCACAGTTAAGGTGGTTACACCTGCCAGCAGAAAAAAAAAAAAAAAAAAGCCAACATGGCACAAATACATCACTATGCAGCAAGAGCTGCCAAGACACAGCAGATGGTTAAACAGGAAAGTTGTACTCACCTAGCTGTGACAGTTCAACCACCGAGCTTTCATCTGCCCTGAGGACCTTGACCTTGACAGCCTGGCCAGCCTTAAGTTCAGTGTGTATGTAGCCAAGCCTCTGTAAATCAGTAATTTAAAAAATAACATGTTATTTTCACAAGCATTTGATGCAAACCAACTATCTCTCATACCGATGGTGGTAGGTCCATGTTCAAGACTGGAAGTCTGCCCATTTTGTTATGTGTCAATGCAAAGACCAGGCTTCCCTCAGAGAACTGTAAAGAATGCAGGACAGGAAAAAAAGTTATTTCACTAAGGACGAAATTATTTACCGTACATAACAGAACTAATAGTATGATATGTGCCCGTGTACAAGCTGCCTTTTACGTATCTATAAAAGAGAATAATTGGCAGTCATTCATATTTGCAGCGCGAAGCTACACTCTAAGAACAGTTGAGTCGTCTATAATCGTCAACTACCTTGCTTACTTTCCTTGCATTTTCTCCCCGGTCCCGGCACTTCCCAGTCGCAAACAGTGTGCACTCTATCAGGGTGACATAGCATTCTTGATAAGAAAGTGGCGAGAGCCAGGTTTTCAAGAAAAGAAACGCGAGCAAGCCAGATGAAGATTATAGTTGTGTGGCAGAAATACTTCCCAAATACTCTATTTTTTCTTAGACTGTACAAAGGAAACCCATACTTAGTCCCCACGAGCATGCTGCAAACCACACCAAGGTGGAGTGGGAATTGATATGGCAAGGAAGCATGTCCCCACCCAAATGTTATGTTGCGATGTGCCATGGCAGTGGTCGTCTTTTGAACGTGTTGGCCACTACTCCTGGTTCAGGCATGCACAGTGCTTTCTAGAAGTTGTCGGGTAGCTTGGGCTACTTGTGCCACCTCCCATCACTATGGGTTTGCAGGTGCGCCACTTATAGAGACCAATCAGAGCACGCATTTGTCGGAGCACCTTAGTGGCAAGTTTACAGTGAATGGGCTCATCGCAGCACCCTGTGGCTGCCATGCTACACTACACAGTAACAGCAGACACTTTCCTACAAATAGCACGATGCATGCCAGTCTCATGACAAGGCTGGATGGTGAGCACGTACACTAAGACTGGGCAGATAAATGTGAGTACGTGGTGCAGACCAGCTTTGTCATGCACCAGCTTGACTGACGGATAGCAGCAAAATCAAACAGCACACTTTGTAATGCTTTCAATCAGCTCAATATGAAGCAATGTCTGTCGAGGCCTTTAGATTGACAAGTTCAGTTGGTGTAAAGTGCGTAGAAGAGAGCTAGCATGCAATGTTGCAAGGGTATATGTGGTTTGGGAGATGACAACATGGGTTGGTGAGTACCATCATAGCAGGCTCAGTACAAGTGACCACTCCAGGCACATATTCTATGAAAGAGCACGCATGCTACTGCCTCACATGGTTGTAAAAGAAAACGAAACATCAAGCAGAGGACAGTCTATTGAGACTGGAAGAGCAAAGATGAAATACCCTTTCAGTCTTTCACATCGCAGGCATGATAACTTTAATTCATTTCACTAAAAATTAGCAATAACACTATTTCTCACGAATATGTTTTCACAATTAAGAAGTCAACTAATGCCTGCTGAGACTGCTTGCGCACAGCTGCTGCACAGGTATTGACAACATTGCAGAGTAGAAAACAAGCAATTTTTTTGTGGTTTGTGACAAAAGATTGCAAATTCCATGCATATCATTTGGCTCAAATGATCCCAGGAGCCTCTTCAACAGATCAAAGGTTCCTAATATGCTAAAATAGTTTGAGGGCCTTTTAAAACATACACGGCCACTACCACCTGTAGTTTTCTACTCAAATTTCTTGCAATACTGCCATAAATCTTTTTCAGTACTGTGGTGACTTTTTTTTTTTTTTTTTTTGCCAATGCAGACACATACTTTGACAAGCCAAGTGTAGGCCCAAGTCTAAGACAATTTCTAAAGTACACTTCTGGTATATCATGCCCTACCTCTGAAGGCACATGTCAACAACAGTTGTAGCAGCAACCAATGCTAAAGTAACACATTTTCAGGATGTTGTGAACATTGGCAAGCACATGTGTTCAACAAAATAAATGTACATTTGGCACAGAGCTATTAAGGATCAAAATTTTAGCACGAAAATGCGTGCAACCCTTACACAAGAATACAACAGCCTTTTCAATGTGGTAAACAAGACTGACAGGCCCACCACTCCAGCTTACAATCAAATCACAGATTTGATCAATTTAACAATTCAAGGTATTCTTTTCAGCCTTGGGGAAAATTAGAAAGAAAGTTAAGTGGAAGATGAGAAAATTTCACTGTTTGAGTGTGCTGCCAACAAAAATCTGGTTGAGGACAGGAATTCGGAAGGACCTATCACAGGACGGATAGCACAGTTTTTTGTTGATGCAACACAGCTGTCATGGTAACGTTGTAAAGAGAAAAGATTGAAGATTCAGATAGCTGAAGCGCCATATTCACCTGTCCGAAAGTAAATACAAAAGAAGCGAGTTAAAGGAAGAAAAAGTACCATCGAGATTCCTTACTACTGCTACATGTGCAGAGGAAGCACATCTATTAATTGACAAATATTTGGCCTGCTGGCATATTTTCCATGCACATTTTGACAGCAGCAAGCTGTGCATTTCTTTATCCCAATGGCAACTGGCAATCGTGGTAGGCTGCGATGCTGACTCGCATCTCTTTTGTTAATGCGTCCAATATGTAAAATTGTTGAATGAATTACTATTCAAAATGGCCGAAAAGTTGCTGTCAAAGAAAAAAAAAAACTTATTGGTGTGTGCCCTCATGCTCAGACTGCATCGCAGGCCTGTGTTTCTTTTGGTAATGCACTCCAAATGCTAAATTGTTGAACGTACCCAAAATACTTAACAAATTTGAACGAATTCGAACAATACTGTAACTGGACTTTTCATGGCAAACAAGACTGACACATTGCATGACACAAGTTTCGTCATCTACCCGTGTTTTTTCCCATGGAAACATTACTGGTAAGCAGCACAAAAACACCCAACCAGTGAGAGGAGGAGGGAATGCATTACTGCACCATCTGCAATACTGGCATGGAGACCATGCATAGTGCCCTTCATTACCACTTACGAACATGCTCCCATATGTCAACGACCAGTTGAAACAAGAATCAAAACAAGTAAGGCAAGCTCACATACACCTCAGCGACACTCATAGAAAAAAAAAGCATGTTATCCCAGTGTCGTCACAGTTTTGGTCTCACAATTACTTCTCTGGCATTTAGCTGAATTTTCATCATAAATACTTTCAAGAAAGATGCTATTCACCTGACTATTCTAGGAACCTGCAGAGTAATTTTTGCAGCTCAAACAGAAACCGTAATAAAGCTGGAATAAGTCAGCCCCAAAACAGGTTTCTGAAGGCTATTATTAGTTAAATGGCAGTATCTTAAGAGATCAAGTGAGAAGCCCGCAGACTGCCCCCCAATACAGCTCAATGAGATATGATAAGCAAAACAACAAAGCTCCTCATGCACAAATTTACATAAAATTAGCAGTGCAGCAAAATTAAGGTGAATAGATACATATACCTCGGTTCCATACATTCTTTAGGAGGGGTTCAGTTTGAAATACCCATAATCAGTGAATATGCAACATGGAGAGCACTGTTGAACGCCATCTCCACAAATCTATCTGGGCAGCACAATAGGCCTATTGTGAAAACATGTAACGTAATGAGGCTGAAGATGCATATGAATGAGCGGTAGAATAACAACAGGAAAAATGTACCCTGTGCACTATAAATGAGTGGAAAATGAGAAGCATCTGATTTTTTTTAAAAGATATTATCAAGCATACTCACATGTGAAAAATATCCAATGACCTCACTACCCGGTGCTGGAGCAAACTCGTTTTTCTCAGCAGGGAAGAGGCTGCATTCACAAAAGTTCCTGCGTCCAGTGATTGCCAATGCCCGGCTATGAAGAGGTATAACACGCTCTATGACGTATACCTCCAGCTGATCACCTGGCTCAAACCTCTTCAGTGGGCTCTCACCCTGAAAAAAAATATTAGCAGAGAAGTTTTCAAATTGAACATCCAGCCGGCTTTTTCAATGTCTTATTTAATGTTTTAAACACAGCTGAATTTGGAAGCAAAAGAGGCCACAATCCATAAAAGAAATCTATGTGACTTGAAGTTATATTTCATTGTGACAGCAATTACAGAGACAACAGGCAAAAATAAGAGCATGGATCACAGAAAGAATATGGAAATATGACTCAGGTAAGAGCACCCTTTACTTTTCATAATAGAAAAGAAAGAAGAAACCCACCTCTTTTGGGTTCGCGTCAATAAAGCTGACATGCACACGACCCTTTGTAACCATTCTCAAGGGTGATTTTGAGCTGCAGCTTCTCCACAGATCTCACACTGTAACAAAGAAATGGAGAGTTAGGTGAAGGTAGGCTCACTGCACTCAACATCAAATTTTCAGACCCCCCCCCCCCCCCCCCCCCCAAGGGACCATAAAATCACCAGAAAAATTTGGTAGTCCAAAAAAAATTAATACATTCTTTCTTGTTTCCCTCGAATGATCGCCACAGCCACATTTGAAATAGCACTGAAATCCTGTCAGGAATGTGGCATAACTATGCTGTAACTGCCAAGCACAAATGTGAGTCTCCTGACGAGCACTGCTGATACCAGCACAGAAATACTAAATCTGATGCCATGTGGCAGATGCTGCCAATAGAGTACTCACCACAAGACCTTTTCTTTGTTTTCACTAAAGCATGGAAAAAAATTCTACCACACGTTAGCACACGGTGGCATTATCAAAGGCATTTCGAAACAACCACGCGTTAGCACACGGTGGCAATATCAAGGACATTTCGAAACTATAGCGCAGAACACAGCAGCTGTTGCAGCAGATCAAACAACTCTGAATGAAAACATGTGCCATTCATTGAAACGCAGTATCTGCTGCTGTGTGGAGCCTATCGTCCTTATGGATATTTGCGTGCAGCACGTCACCTACTAAGCTCATGCCATCACTGTGCCAGGATGCTTGCTGTACCGTAAGCATTCATTTGCCGTAGGAGCGTCTGTGCAGTGTTTCTTCATCCCAGTGCCGCTCCTGAATGCGCACACGTGCGGTGGGTATCTTGATAGGCCAACGCGGTGATGATGAGCTGCTTTCTTTGCTGCAAGCAATGCGCACTTCACATTTCCACAGCACATTTAACTATCCCGCCATGGGGATGAGGCAGTGAATGACAGCACGGCACGTTTGGGTTGTTCACGAGTTCAGTACATTTACAAAGGGGCTGTACTACCGTGCTACAACTATGTGCTAAAGAGAACATGGTTGAAAATGCTTATCGTGACGGAGTGGTTGACAGTAACTAGTACCAGCACGTTCGTCACTGGCCGCCACCTCACGCATTTCTAATGCTTATCACAGTCGGGCCAAAGTTAGCTGATCGGTCTCTGTGCTTAAAGGAAAAAAGTAAGATTTTTTGTAGCTCCTTGTGAAGCAGGCCACACCACGATCTAAAGGGTGCAGTTACATTTATGTAAATAAACATGATCACGACACGTGCTAACCAGCAGGCATAGTGCTCGATGAGCCACTGTGGTGCAGTCGGCGAATACTATAGGCTCCATATGCAGACAAGGTTGGTGATCTGTCGCACCTACTTTTTGACCATTAGTACGTTCAAGACGGGCACATGTTTAATGATGTTTACTGACAGGAGACGGTGGCCGCTTATAAGTATAAATCTTTTTTGGGGGGAAAATATGCTGTGCCCCATGAAGGTGACCCCTTTGATGTCTTGGTACGCTTCACCGTGTAACACCCATGCATTACGGTGAAGCTCATTTTTTTAGAACCACTACGGCAACAAACGAATTAGTGCTCAAGAGTGCTGGCTCAAAGCTGCGAGATAATTAACAAGGCAGCAGTTGTGGCTACAAATAATGTCGTTTCAGACCTGCAATCTGAGCAGAAGGTCCGAAAAATGGGATGCCAAACAGTTACACGTGTCTGACATTACAAACACACATTGCCTCTTTGGGAAATGTGTGGCAGTGCCACATGCACGTCTGAAAAATCGGGTGTCGAGAAAATTTGTCGCTTAGTGTTCTAGAAACAAGATTTGAGTCTTGGAAGATGTGATAATGCTGCATTCATAACATTACCTAACTTAGTTGCTATAAAAAATGCACTAGAGAACAACTTTATACAAACTGCGAAGGACAGCATATGTGGTGATGCTACCGAGGACTTCTGATTTGGAGCAATTTTTGGAGCAGCAAAATGTCCGTTTTGGAGCACTTTGGAGCAGGAAAATTTTCATCTCGGAGCACTTTGGAGCAGATAATTTTGCACCTGGGAGCACTTTGGAGCAGCGAATTTTACATCCTGGAGTGCAATACAGAAGCATATTGCATTAACATTCAAGCACCTCAGTATTATTATGGGGCTCTTATGAAGGCTAGAAATATTTCGATTTATTGCAAATCTCATGGAAAAAATCATCCCAGGAGCATAGGCGTGCGCACAGGGGAGGCAGGGGGGGCGCCCCCCCCCCTTATCACTTAGGAGGGGGGGCGCAAAATCTGCCCCGTACATTGACCCTTGCGATAGCAATTATATGGACACTCTCGGCGGATTTTTGCCGTCACCGTTGCCGTAATTTTCCGTATAAAGTCCGAATTAATAACATCACCACGCGCATTCTAGCAGCGGGTAAAAGCTCGCGAGCGCTGGCGACGAACGCGGCTGAAGCGGAGATTAAACTAGCCGGCCGTCTGTCTCCGCCGCACGGACAGCGCATGCGATAACATCTTCCCGCGTGCGGGCCTGCCGTCGATTGCTTGCGTGCCCAAATCCCTTGGTCAAATAAAGTTTTACCTCCTCCTCATCAAACAGACAGGAAATGCCCCGCCCGTCTTTCGTAAGGAGCATGAAGGGACGACAGGGGAGCGGAAGGGGGGGGGGGGGCATCGTTCGAAGGGCGCAGTCGCTTGCGCGCGCGCTATCTCGAGGCATCAGGAGACGGCTCGTAAACTTGCTGTGCTCTCAACGCTTACTTCGCGTTTAGAGAACTCAGGGCAAGGAAACGCTTCAGTTCCTGGAGGGGCCATATTCCCTTAAACCAGCGTTTCGTTGAGTTACGCGAGATCGGATCCATAAGAGTTAGCTGCTAGTCTTACTTCGTTTCACAATACAATTTTTTGGTACCGCATTCATTGCTTCACTCTTAAGCGAAACAGTTTTTTTAACCGTTAGGGACTATACACGCGCTATCCGCACACCCGCTCCGCACGTGGCGGGACACCTGCCGCCCGCAAACGGACGAGGAAAAACCGGTACCCCGTGTGCGACGATTGGCGTCGTTCCGGATTTTCCTCCTCCGTTTGCGGGCGGCAGGTGTCCCGCCAGGCGCGGAGCGGGTGTGCGGATAGCGTGTGTATAGTCCCTTAGCTATTGACCCCCGAAAGCGAGGGGCGGACGTGTAACATGGCGCAGCCGCTTCACTGTGGGCCGTCAGCGACGGGCCCGCTACTGACAGCTACGCATTTGCGGCTGCTCCGACCAAGATATATGATTTTACTAATGAGATGACATTTTTGAAAAAGCAAGCAAAAATTCGAATTGGAACCCTAGCACGTGAGCTCGAAACGGCAGGGCCTTTTAGGGGGTATTTACCGCAGAGTGATTACAAACTCGGACGTGCTGGCGGAAGGAATTACGAAAAAGATGTTCTGGATGAAGATCCACGGATAAAGTATATCTGAGGAAAAGTGTCAACGCGTTTCCACCGTTCGCGTGCTCTTCGATAAACGCGAAGCAAGGAAAATTCGATATTGTCCCATATACCTACTGCAAGCGATCCCAGATTTCATTCCGCGATGTCCGGAAACAGAAGTGACAGACATTTTAGCGGCACTCATGTAGTTATTACTGAACATTGCTTTCCTTACGTGCCGTGCGACGCTTGAAACGAGCTATCAGCAGCGTTTCTGGAACAGACGACGTCCGCCGATGAATCGCCGTCGCACTTTCTCGCCACCGATAGGCCTAGACGTCACGAGCCTCTGCGGAGAGCGCGTTTTGCTGTCGAGCCGACTTGCAGAACAGAAGCTGCGTCGGCACCGTGCATGGCATCGTGGCTTACTCGGAACGCACGCGCGAGCGCTATTTATTCAGCGGAATAATTCTTGGTCCATGATTGCGACTTTATTGGCAGCCCCAAGATCGAGCTGCACATGTTCTGACGCGCCGGCGGTGCGATTGCCGGTGATTAATGCCTCCAAACCCGAGACTTTGGCGCCGTTTGGCGCAGATTTCGTCGATATTATCAGGATGGCGCAGTAAATACAATTTGGCGCACTTTGGCGCAGTTGGCGCAGGAGTGGAATCACTGCATATGTCATGGTATAATGGCAGAGCCGGTATTTTGTAACAATGTGTTATGCCTTATTGTATGCTAGTCTTATCATCCATCACCCACGGCCGGCTATCCCGTTGTCAACATGGACGGATCATTGCTCTGACTACCGGCCACACTCAAAAAGTAGGAAAAGGCATTAGCATCAGAAAGAGCATCGCTACAAAATAAAAGCCCAGGAATGTGGTCCTGTGGATGGCATGCATTTAAAAGAGCCACACGGACATAAACTTTCCACCAAACTTACATAGCCATGATGCTCCGCATATTTTGCTTTTTTGTGGACAACTTCTGGCTGACAATTCCTCTTGGTTGTAGTGACGTGCTTACTGTTTCACTGCCTCTAGCCATTCCAACAGTATGTTCCTGCAGGACATAACCAATGAGAACAAAGAAACACGAGAACAAAATGAGAACAAAGAAGTAGCTCAGTAGCGAACTGTAGATTCCACAACAGTTTGCAAAAACATGTAACGAGGCAAAAACAGTGCACACTTGACGAGGACGGACAGAGGGAACACAGGGCACAGGTGCTGACTAACAACTGGAGTTTTATTGCTCATACGCCATGGTAAATGCACAGCACGTATCAACAACAACAAAAAGGCACAGCAAAATGAGCAAAGTCTGACAGATACACAGTCAAAGCAGTCTAACGAGAGTTTTTTGTTGTTGATACGTGCTGTATATTTACCGTGGCATATGAGCAATAAAACTACAGTTGTTAGTCAGCGCCTGTTCCCTGTGTTCCCTCTGTCCGTCCTCGTCAAGTGCGGGCTGTTTTCTCCTCGTTATGATCAACCAACTAGGTCGAGATGTGTTATTTTAAAAACATGTAAGTTGGGTTTTCTGCAAGGAACTTTTTGAACCAAACTCTTGTTCACAGTCTAACCAAAACTCTCGCATTCACCACTCCACATGCCAGTGAAGGTGCACGAGTACCACAAGGGATTTTCAGAAAACTACTGTGGCATGTAGACAGAACGGGAGAAAGGCAAGCATGTGTGCCTTTCCTTTCTTCAGCAACTGAAAATGAGATTCTGATTTTCAATTGCTGCCCACTCTGTGATGCGGATTCTGTCCTCCTCTCAGAGACCACCACCAGTATCCACCTTTTGTACCACTTTTCCCCCTTTTTGTTCCTCCCTTGCTGTGCCCCATTTGTCAGGCCAGTAGTAGTGGCTTAAGCACAGAAAAAACGTTTACTTCCGCAACCCATAAAGGGAGCACGACTCAGTCATTGGGGCCGGGGGAAGGGGAGTGAAAGAAGAGGCCACCTTCCTGAGAACCAAATACCCACAACACTGAGTGCCAGGCCAGGGAACCTCTCTCCCCACCAGAAAAACCAATGGGTGCCCAGGGATACTGGAAATCAAAAATCAAATCCAGTGTTTTTGACCACCACTGTGGTTTCATGCCAACCTCTTTATCTTCAATAGCCCCTGCCTCCTTTCTTCTCCCTTCTTTGTGCCCAAGCTTGTTCTTCTACTCCTCAAGTTTTAAGGGTGGGGGAGAATGAGCAAGGTGAGCACGCTGCTAGGGAAGACAGTTGTTGCCCTGACGAAGACAAGTCAACTTGACGAAATGAAACGACATTCCCTGTTCAATGATTCCAATTAATTTAGGCCTTCATCATCCCCTGAACTTCTGCCGTCTTGAACACTAAGGGAAAGGCATGGGCAGAGAGTGATGCTAGTCTGCACCATATCAGTTCAAAATGCGCACAGTGTGAAGCGTCTCTTTTCACTGCCTCAAGGGAAGACTTGCTAGAAGACAGACTATCACCCAATGGTTTTGAACACAGCCTGTGCAGAATCCGCACCTCCTTAATTAAATGGCAAGAAGATAAATGTGTTGCACCTAATCTTAAGCTTCACATCTGCCAATGCACTGAGTTTGAAATGTTGGTTGTTATGCATAAACTACAAGACGTCAATGCTGCCAGAAAGTGCCACGGTGATTTTGACCTTGATTTTGTTGATTGGTTCATGGGGTTCAATGTCCCACAGCAACACTGGGACTATGAGAAACGCCATAGTGGAAAGCTCTGCTCCATCTGGGGTTCATCAATGCACACATAAATCATTAAGATCACTAAATACAGTAGAACCTCGGTGATACGATCATGGCTCGTATGAACTTCGGGGTGATACGAATGTTCCTGCGGTCCCGGCCACCATTAGCTTGCAATGTAATGGAGTACGGTTGTTCCGAACCGATTTTCACCCGGTGACGTTTGATACAAACATACGCTACCACGCAGGTACAACAGGTAAACAGGTGCTGCCCGTGCTGTCGCAGAAGACAAGGCAATCACGCGCGGTGCGCGTGACCGCGCGCGAGTTTGTCAGAACAGGCCATAAGTGGTGCGTCGTAGCCTCCGAGACATCCGAGACTGTGCATGCGAATCTTGGAGGCCTCCATGCACCTTCATGTACCTTCGCATTTAAATTACAGATGATGCTAACGTAGCGCTCTCTCTCTCTAACGCGTCAACGTGTGCTGCTGTGCTCGAGGCAGTGTCATTGTACTTTGTTTACACGTGCCTGCCACGTAGATGCAAGCCATGTCTTTGCGAAGAAGATAGCCCTAGCAACGTCAACATGCACGACTGTCGGGGATGCGCACACCTGCCAACTCTCCCGATTTCCACAGGAGATTCCCGAATTTTGAGCAAATCTCCTGTTTGTGTGGGCACGACCGCAAATCTCCCGAAAAACATTCAAGACACCGCCGCGATAAGAAAGTAATAATAACAAAAGACAGCGCTCCTAAATTTTTCTGGCGTTCAATCGTGTGCAAAGCGCTCCATAAGACATTTTCGCTGCAGCACTCTGATGTCATGCGAAAAAAGCGTACTATGATTTGGAAGGGGCTACTAGCTGTCACGGGTCACAGCACACCTCGTTAATCAATTACACAAGCGTGCACGCGCCGCATATTTACAAGTATGATCGTTGACATCTAAAAACATTACTGACAGTCATTCAGAACTTTTCATGATGTTGCTGCATCCCTGAGAAACAATAAATGAAAACATACGCCAGGTTTCTTTTGTCGCATATTCATTTTCCATGTTTTCTGTTGATACGAATATTTTTGGTGACCCCGCGAGATTCGTATCACCGAGGTTTCACTGTATAATCTTCAATAATCTCAAATTTAAGGAGCACATAAAGCACTAAAGTCACAACAAGCAAACACCCAATGATTCCTAGTGTTCATGCACAGTGACGTCTAGGAGAGATTGCAAACAAAAGCTTGATGTTGCAAATTTTCCAAAGTAAATGCTCCTACTTCTGACAATAAGCGTTCCTATGCATAAAAGAGAGAGAGAGAGCGAAACACCTAAAACCAGTTATGAATTTCTTCAACAGAAAGTAATGTTTTCTCGTTCTTTAGCAGACCATGTAGCTCTTTACAAAAACAAAATCTTTCACCTCAGACTTCTACTCACACAACTTATGCCCTTTTCTCAGAAGGAACATGCACAATAATTTTCCCACACAATGTGCAACACACACAAACAGTTAAAGTGTGCCTCATATTGGCAAAAACTTACCAAATTGTCTTCCTCCACAGCAGCTGTGCCAGAACTTCTGTTGCCGAAGTTCTTGCCTTTGTCAATATCAGGCTCATCCATATGACAATCTTGCTCAACTTGGGATTTCTTTTGCTTGCGATGCTGTGTTTTCACGTCAAGCTTCCCATGAGCCAGTTCTTCCCCATCTACATTGGGCATTAATTTGCCACTATCTGGGCACGAATCTTTACTTGGTTGCACCACAGTGTCGCTTGCAGCCTCTTTTTCTTTTCTAGGGTGGAATTTGGCCACTTCCTTATGCCCTAAGTAGTCTAAAGTGGCCTTTGTGCAGCCAACAATAACATTTCCACAATGCCTGTTGACAAAAGAGATACCAAAGTTATTTTATGAGGTTGGTACAAATGAGCAATTAAGAACAGCAAATACAAAGTTGTACAGCAACCACACTGGCTGGAACAAGGCACCACATCACCATATGGCATTGTGCTTTCACTGCTTCTCAAGCCCATCGTTACTCTACATACTGAATTCAGTCAAAGTATTCATCCAAAGTGTGTGTCTTGCAATGGGATTTGAACTAGTCATGCATCAACACAACAAACCTGAATATAATAAATTTGCACATATAATGAAGCAAATCTCAGAAGTTTCTTGCCAATATTACCATAGCAAGAATGTCTACTTATAATAAATATTGGACACAATGATCTTTTATGTATCATATGCAATTTAGCTATTATCAGGTAAGACTGTAGTTGGAAACTTAAAGCTAAAACCAAACAAAACTTGAGTTAACAAACATATGAATTTTTCAGTTCTATCTGTAAAGGTCAATTGTCTATAATTTTTTGGAACAAGATAAAAGGAGCAGAAAAGTACAGTTAGCAATTTTATAATCCTGATGAGTGCAACACGCAACAGTTGAGCATAAAGATATGACACAGAATTGCTAGTTCTAATGACAACGCCACACTCACTTCCAAGTCCACACGGAAACTATGGCCTTTTTTTCCAGGGGCAAATGAAAGGTGGAGTTGAAATGACTCTTGGTAGGCACCAGGCACAAGTGGCCAGAATGCAGAAGAACCACCGCATGACTGGGCTTCAGATGCAGCAATCGACCAGACTGGATGCGCCGCAGAACAGGCTAGAAAACACAGAAGGACGCCAGCTGTTCTAGCTTCATCCAAAGGAAGCCATAAGAGCACACAAGACACACCATTACTGGTGACATTTTTATATTACACAACCTGCCCAATAAAACATCCCTGCAACAAATCTACTCAATTTTATCTACTAAAGCCCATTACGTTTGCCACGGCCCCAATCAAACTGTGACCAAACAATTTTCCTTCTAATGCCCATGCACTTCTTGCATTCAATGCGTGAAATTTGTTAACACAAGCATATGAATGAAATTAACAAGAAAAACACTATGAGAGGACAAACCAAGAATCCTTTGTGTACCATTAATCCCATGCAACTTCATAGGAACCACCTTTTTCTTTTTAGAAGTTTTAGAAATGGTTTGGAATGAATAAAGTGCTTTTTAGAAATGTATATTTATGAATAAATTTTTTAAAAAGGACGTAGTACGAGCAGAAGTATCAGCAACGCTATGTTACCCCGTCTAATATGCCTTCAGGTTCCTGTGTTCCAAAGGAGTGCGGTGACACCATCAGCGCACCAAATACAGCATTCCATTTCATTGGACAGGCACAGCCGTGCATGACCAGACGAAACTCATTTAGCATCTAGAAATTGGGCAATTCTGTTCAAAATTTGAAACCTGGATTTTCAAATTATAGTAACGATAGGACGTAGTGCAGTAATTCAAGCATCCTGCCTGGAGGTTAAATGTCTATTGGCCAACGGCAGCTCTCTACAGGAATCTGCTAACTGACTTTAGGAGACAGCTGCTGGTAGACTTTCCAGTGTAAACTTATTTTATAGCGCACAACAGTATACTGAAGTTACTACTTTCATCTCAAGTAATGTTTATACATGACACTGTTCACAGGGTGCAACAAAATTTAAACACAGTGAGACAATGTAGTGGGGTCACATTAAAGGGAAGCTGAAGCACTTAAAAAAAAAAAAAAAAAGACTTTGGAATGTGTAATCGTAGTTCAATCCCTGCTGAATTCGAAAAACAATGTAAGAGTTCAGAGAAGTGAATGCAAATAGCATTTCTTGGCAAAAAACCGCAGCTGCAAACGCAGGGCTTCTTGAGCTGCTGAGCGAAGGCGGTGACGTCATCTTCGATGTGCCGCATCATCGGCGCCATCAGCTCTGTTAAAGCATGGCCTTCGCGATCAGTTCCACCAACGCGCGCAGCCAGAACTAGTCACGCAGGCCATGGTTGGAGATACAACAGTGCTGCGCGGCTCCGCCCAAACTACAGACTATGACATCGTTCCGGTTAGTTCGTTTCCGCGCCCACACTTTTGGCGCGTTCGCGTGGGCGGAGCAAGACAAACTTTCCTTTCGTGTATTTAAAAGCTCCTGCTGCCACAACAGCGAAAAAAATTACGCCATCGTCGACAATAATGTTGGTCCTTGTTAACAACAAATATTTTACTGAATTCTAAAAGCATTTCAGCTTCCCTTTAACGGGTGACACTGCTCTTAAAAATATTTCATTTCTTGATCGATTTTGATGAAACTTGGTGACATTATGTATATTTGTGTGCCGATTTCAAATATGCAGCTATTTTTTCTTGTATAATGTGTAATATTAATAATATTGTTGGGGTTCAACGTCCCAAAACCAGGATACGATTATGAGAGACGCCGTAGTGGAGGGCTCCGGAAATTTCGGCCACCTGGGGTTCCTTAACATGCACCTAAATCTAAGTACACGGGCCTCAAACATTTTCGCCTCTATCGAAAATGCAGCCGCCGCGGCCGGGATTCGATCCCACGACCTTCAGGTCAGCAGTCGAGTGCTAAGCCACTAGACCACCATGGCGGGGCTTGTATAATGTGTAGTTTTTAAAATACAATATATTTCTTGTGCCTTTTGGGGAGCACGATTTTTTCTAAACTGAGTGCGTGACAAAGTAAATCAGCACATCACAATAATCTGCAATTGGAACTGTGTGCAGTGCAACAAAAATGGGTGTTCTAAACTCATTTGAACAAATGTTATATGTTGAGCATTCGCAAGTGAGTCAATTTCAAGCTGGAATTTCACTTGTGAACGTTCAACATACCATAACTTTTGTTCTAATGGGTTCAGAACATCCATTTTTGTTGCACTGCACACAGTTCTGATTCGAGATTATTGTGATATACTCATTAAGTTTGTAACTCACTCAGTTTAGAAAAAATCTTGCTCCCCAAAAGGAACACGAAATATTTCATATTCTAAAAACTACACATTATACTAGAAAAATAATTGCATATTTGAAATTAGCACACAAATACACACATAAACTCAGAAACTTTCATCAAAATTAATCAACAAATAAAATTTTTTTTTTTTTCAAGTGCCATGTCCCCCCCTTTAAAAGACAATGATTGTTGATAGAGAATGGGTAGTGTATGCAGGAAAAAGTATGGCACACGCTAATACTAGCTTCACAGTGCTAGATACAATATTAAGTGGTCCAAGAATGGGCTTGGCCCATCATAATAAAAATTAAAAAATAAACAGTTGAAAGTCATGCCCTGTTCCATTTGGAGGTCTGTATACTTTAGATATAATTTGTGAGCAGGCATATTTATAAGCTTTAGAGGGTGACTTAATTTTTGGTTACATTGGCTCTTCTTTGTCAGACAACATGACGGCCTAACATAAACAAACAAAAGCACAGTGAATTTACAGAGGCAGATATTATACTCCATTTCACGCACTACCGTTCAGCACTACCAAGGTTATGGGGTGCAAGCAAGCCACTCGCTTGTGCAGCAAAACATAGTTCCAGATATAATTACCTTACAATTGGCAGGGTTGAGACATTTGCGCTTGTTTCGCACGTGTTATGACACATCGATGCATGATATGTTTATTCTTCGCATTTATGTCATGTGCCTTTCATGGCTGTATCAGTAACTGCTGGAGACTGTGGTTACAAATCAACATGGCAGTGCCTATGCAGATGCGACCACCCACTTTGATCCGAACTTGCGCTTGCTATTTGCCCACTGCGCTGACAGCAACAAACAAATGGCGAAATGAGCCATCGCTTTGAGCCATCTCACGCTGAGGACAAAGCATCAGGTACATTTTGTCATTATTTGTGAGATCAGCTGTTTGTTTAGCCACGCATGCTAAGCCTAACGCGCCAGGAATTTGGTAATGGTTGTTGAAATTGGCACAATATAGTCACAAATACATTGCTGTCGGAGCGTCAGCACAATAATCTAAAGCAAATAAAAGCGTCAGTTTGTAACTTATGGGTCACACAGCGCGCGATGACTTGATAAATTTGAGGCGGAGGGCACCAGCTGCGATGAGTGCAGCCATTTTTTTTTTTTCAGCGATGTCGTCTGTTCGCTTTACTCGCCCTAAGCGTGCGCGCAGACGCCAGGGAGAAGCTCAGCAGACGATGCGACGCAGAGGAATACATGTGGAGGGATTAATCGCCCTTCCTTTTGAAGGAGCCCTGTAGCCATCACAGCGCTGAAGGGAACTTCTGAGATGGAGTATAGCATACCACTGAATTTCCAAGATTTTCTTATTTTATAAGAAAATAGCACAATATACAGTACACTATCAGTAAAAAGGAATCTCTTAAACGGAACTGCTGCTTAAATAGAACTATACTTCTAATATGATTGGTTTCGTATGCTTGAATTCTGTACCCCTGTTCATCTCTCAATAAACGGAGCTCCTGTTAAAGGGAACATATTTTGCTCATCCTTTCAGGTTCCGTTTAAACGAGTCTACTGCATTTATGCATGCACACCCAAGTTGGTTACTCATCATTGACCACTGGAACGAGCATGATTGCAATATTTATAGTGGGAGACTCAAATAGCGCTGCAACTGCAATGAAAATTTGTGTTCTTTCATCATGTGAAACGGCCTTTTGATGTCACTGACATCATGAAAGTTTTATGCGACAAACTTCACCTCCTTTAATTTGTATGCATCAAATTTACAAGCAAAAAATTATTTCTTGTATCCAAATAGGTTAAAGTACTTATTATGTAGTGAGCGTTTTGATGCAAGCCTGCATTAACATCAAAACCCCATTAATTGAAAACTTAGCAAAATGCAGTTCAATGTAAACTTTTCATGCTTGAAACTTACATTCCTGCAATGAATTACAAGAAAAAAAACTACTTACAGCGAAGTAGTAACACTTACACCCAGCACATATCTACAAACACATTCAATTATTAAAATAACATTAAAACAATAAATAAAACACATAAAAATGGCACAGTGGCAGCTGCGCAGGCAAATATGAACAAGGCCTTGCCTTTGTCCTCCTCGCTGCGCTGACACTCCGTACAACTTGAGGGTCAAGACACAGCTCGACATTCAAGTGTGCAGTACTACAATGGAGAACGACAGCCTCGTGTGTGCTACCGCTTGCAATGCTCCTGCCTAAAAGTAAAACAAAAATAGGTTATAATAAATACACGTATTGCCAGTGAATGAAACAGCTCCTTGAAAAACCAATTTGCAAATTATTGGGACACAAGATATTCTTGGCAAGTGGTGTCAATGAGCAGCTCCATAAACTAGATAGTGTAAGTCTAAACAGTAATGTACTAGTTGCAATCCTGCCATTTTCAAGATTTCATATCAGGGCACTCACACTGTGGCTTTATTGCAATTCGAAAATTATTCTTTTATTCAATGAAAATACTAAATACATCTGTGACAGGGCCAGTCATGTAATATAAACACTAATTAAAGCTATTGACACCACACTACTTGTTACAAAAAGCTTCATGTTTTTGTTCAGACAGTAGACACAGTAAGAATTGATAATAAAAACCTACATAAACGTTAATGAGATAAAAAATATTTTTAAGCACTCCACTCCGGGAAAAAGTAGATAAAAAAAAAACATCACCAACCTGGAACAGTTTCAGCTGTGGCAGATAGCGTACTTTCCGCAATCTTGCAATGGACAAGCTGGTTCTCTTCATCTACATCCTGTACAGTCACTCTGACAATGCTGCCAACAATCGGATCTTGAGTTTCTGTAAAATGGCAAGCACTAAAATTACAAATGACGTACAAAAACCACAAAAATTTTGGGAAAACAAACACCACAAAGACAAATGAGCAACGAAATGACCCAGCTGACTCACTGATTTCATTAAAAGTTACTTTCTAAATGGCTCTGCTATGGTATGGCAGTATATGAGCCTCTACACAATGTCACAATGCTGTCGCCGAGTTCATAGCTTTGAAGTAATACGTGTTTGCTGTCCCTCACCTTTCCTGTTAAAGCAAAGTAAAATAAATAGGTTCAATATATACGGGTTCGCCTGTATATACAGATAGTTTTTTTTTTCTTTTTTTTAAGTAAAATTAGATGACCCCACGTAGTAGGATTTTCACAGTATTTCAGGTAACTGTCAAATGCAAGATTTATTAGGTTTGATTCTATTAGGTGTTCTGCATAGAAATCAGCATAAAAAAGGTTAAAAATTCTAGAATGCCCAGTCTTAGCTTAAATGCAGTGGTACCGTTCTCACACAAATAAGGACCAACAACATTTTAACACAGCTACACTGCTGAAACTGATGATTCACTTTATTAGAATGTTCACTGTAAAAGAATTTGACTATTCACAAACATATATGAATTATCGTGTTACACTACATGCTCGTCTTATGATGAAATGTAGAAAGCTACTTACGCTCCAATCTTGAGATAAGTTCCTCATCAGTAAGTTGTGCTGCAAGGCACTCCATTGTGCTGCCAAAGTTTTTTTCGCCACAACTGCGCATAGCTTGTGCTTAACCAGACTTGCTGTTTTTCAGAATCCACTTTGGTCACCCTGCCCACCAGGCACTGGCCAATCACAAAACCCGACTTGCAGGCATCCGTAATAAATTCGTCAGAAACATCCTGCATGACCACAAACACAAGAATGAAAGCCTTTTCAGAACCACATTACAGAAGGGTAAAATATAGCAAAAAGTTTACATCATTCTTCTTTTAGGTCACAATTAATGACAAGTGCAATCAACAAAGGGAAATAATCTCGGTGGGCTTAAAAATGCCACTTAACTGTATTCCATGCCCTTACTTTTTCAGTAACAGTATAGAACACATGCAGGTTCTTTGTACCAAAATTTTCTAAAGAAATACCTAAGCTTCATAGAGGCTTCAAAGGCAACAATTCATGGCTTTTTAAGGACTTTCAAGCTCCTGTCAAAGGCTTTTCAAGGACACTAGTGCACAATCCCAAGTAGAAACTTTTTAGTATAACGATGTTCGCAAAACACTATGGATACTTTTATTGTACTAGAAATACAAAAATTGCATCAGAAATGCCTAGTCTTTATAACTAAGTCGCTACATGCGCAAATGTTCACAACAATAACTCAGGTGCTGGGGCTTCTCTTGTATTATCTAGGTAATGTTCTTTAGTTCTGCGATTTTACTTAACTTTGGAGGCGAGATAACTTGTGGGATAGATTTGTGTGGACACATGCATCATCTACGAATTATGAATGAATAATATGGCCTAGAACTTATTTAAAATCAATTTTAAAGGGTTTGTCGCGCCACTGCATGCGAAACGTGCCCTTTGGTTTTCGTGTAAACAACCATCCGCCACCTGCGTCATGAGTTTGTGTTGGCAGCCACGATCGTTGCGAGCGTTCTCTCCTAGCAGACCTTTTCGGCGGAAAGAAGGGGCAGACTTGCACGCGAGTACAAAGGCTGATGTCCTTGTCTCGGTAGTGCATTTTTGGGGGGTCATGCATATTTACACGTCTGAGAGGGGACCCAGGAAGCCTTTGTTGAAAAGAGTTGTCAACGCGGTGCTCATGTGCGTGCAGTTTTGTGTGCTCACGTAGCCAGCTATGTTTACATCAAAACCACTCTGGGTCCCGCCTCACTCGGCGCTCTCTGAAATCAAAACTGCGACTGAGTGCTATAAAACAGTCTCCAAATAATTAACCATCGCGCGCTCGAGCCCACGAGGTCTCCAGCCGTCATAAGTGGGTCGTTAGCTACCTTTTGCAATAGAAGAAACAAGATGCAAAATTTATGCGTCAGTGCTCCTTTAACACGTTTGCCTGCTTGGGGGCAAACACGCGACCAATAGTCGCGTGCTATGGCAGTAATGGTGGACAACATGGACTGGCTTGGCAAATTGTGAGGCATTGCTTCTACTGCTCGATAGTGACAGCTCCAAGTCGGAAAGCTCCAGTTCCTGCATGAGCGAGTCATCGGACAGCGACAGCAATGCTGAAACTGCCATGTACAAGAGGGAATTCGACAGTGGAATGGAATAACTACATGCAAGGTATTCTGGGCAACTCGGCACTCAAAAGATAGAACTTCCGCTTCCTTCTTGCTTCAGCGACGCGGGTTGTGTTCCAATCGCGGATTTGGAGGCATTGCTCTATGCCAGAATCGAATGCTTGCTCGCGGAGTCCATCGGCTACTCAGACTCTGCCTTTGGAATTCAACACTAGGTTCCACATAGCCCATTACTAAAGATGATGAGCACGCTTTTATACCAACGATTAAAAATGAAAAAAAGTTCTTTCAGCCTGACAACAACAACGAGTTAAAATCCTTTCAAACACACCTGGCAGCTACACTTATGATAAAAACTTTATTATGTCTTGTTGATACCCTGCATCACTTTTCAAACTGCATCAAAATCAAGTAAAAATTTTTGATATACCAAGTACCTTGAGTGGAACAAAGCCTCGGATGCCTCCAGGGAGTTCCAGCAGCATACCATGCCTCACAAAGGCTAACAGGACACCAAAAACAAGAGTACCTGGCTGAAAGAAAATTGCAGTTTAGTATACAGAGTGTAGTCAGCTGCAACACATGCACACAAGAATACTTACAGCCATATCTTCAAAATGGGAAACAAGCAACCCCCTCTGAGCTGCATTCACAAGTGATGTTCTTCGTGACACAACCTGAACATTTTGGGTTAAGGTAGCTTTAAGTATAACAGCACAGCATGAAGTCTAAAAATTATTGTTTGTTTAAGAAGATGAAATTATTGTTTGTATAAAACAGTAGCAATATTCCTTCGGAAAGCCCACACAAAACCATAGCACTGCACTATGTGTGTATCATGAAAGTACACCGCCACTTTTAATATCAAGGCTGTGCCTTTGCAAGTGAACTGCTCCAAACAGTACTGAAATTACGTCAAACAAGGCACTGAATCTGAAGGGAATGATGTGCCATCCAAGATAAATGAGTAAAGTGTGTGCATCAAAATTAAAGCGAGGGCCTTATTTGCAATTTATGATGAATTGCATTATGCTTCACTAGAAAGGCAGGAAGGGGAAGATGGAAGCTTGCGATGAGAAATTTGTAAACAGTTCCAGCACACACCCCGTTTACATTACGCTTCACTGAAACACAAACATATATGGTGTAGTGAAGACTACAAACAGCGGTAGGAACAGTCACGCAGTGAAGTGCACTACCTGCACCTTACATCTAAGATATTGAATTACCAAAACTAGTATATAAAACCATTCTGGTATGTCCAGATGTGGTACATCCAATGTTCGATTATATCGTTTCCAAAATTGGGAGTTTGCTACTTCCATGCTGATCCACCATAGAAAGGAGGCCAGATAATCTTGAAACCATTTTCATGAAATAAAGGGCTTTCAAGGCGGAACAATACTTCCAGGAATTTAAAGGGATTTGAAAACACAATTTTCGATTTCGAGGGTTTCAAGGCCTTGTATGATCCCTAAGATACAACAGTTTCATGCAAATGGTTGCTTCTCATAAACAAATACAATGATCATGTTTAAATGCCACCTAAGAATCCGCTCTTTGCAATTAAAAAAAAAACTGACAGCGCCAGCCCACCCAGATACATTTTTCAGAAAATAGGATCCTGTGAAGTACTAGCACATTAACAATGAGAAGATAATTTACTAATAACGCTCCCATTATTTTTCTCTTTAGTGTCTTTTTAAACAGAGTAATAGAATGTAGTCTGCCAGCAGTACTTAAGAAATGTACAAGTCAACTATGTATGGTAAACTTACAGTGGCCCTACAGCGAAGCTATTATTATAATGAATTAGCCTGCATACCAATATATCCTAAGGTACAATTTGTGAATACTATATTGGATACAGTTATACCTCTAACACCTTGTATATCCAGTATGACAAACAGCTACTGCATTAATGTTTTGAATCTGTACACAGGATTCAGAAGTATCTTTGCTAGTACTGGTTGTTAGACATACAATACACTTATGCAACTACAACTAAATGCAGAGGACTAGACAGAGGAAAGTCACTTCTACAACTGTTTCAGATCACAAGGATACAAGGCTCTCTGAGGAGTTGAAAATAACGAGGTTAGTGAGGTTGGTTCCCTCTGCAAGCAGCTGCTGAAGACGGACACAGTGTGGCTCAAAATCAGACAGGTGCTGCTTGGGAAGAGATGCACTTTCTCCAGTGCGAAGTCGCACAGTGAAGCCATCTTTCACCTTAGCTTCGACACAACCCGAGACAAGCTGCAAGAAAAAAAGAAAAGGCCGTACACTATGTTACAATGGTGAGTTAGAAATAGAGACACAGTTAAGCAACGAGACTCGTACAATGTGCTCCATAATGCAAAGTTTCTGTGTGAGGCAACTGTATTATATGTGTGGTATGTATATTGTCGCAGAGGGCATTCTCTTATTAGAAGGTTGGAAGGGTGAGGCTAGTCCATTAACTCAAACTCAATAAACTAAAAGTTGGGCTTATATCCTAAGCACTACGTTTTAGTTCAAACACATCATCAGCTTACACCATAACTCACAGCAGTCCTGCTGATTATGTCCATGGCACTACACCAATCTTCAGGCTAAATCAACGAGCCAAAACAATGACTCAATAGGTAGCAAGGCAACCTATTTATAACGTCAACTTACATAAAGTATAGGCCAATAATGCCAGTGATACTGCATTACAGACAGTTGTAATCCCCCTTGTCTGCATCTACTATTGCCCCTACAATCACAACAAACCTTGTTTGATGCATGACTCTACTGCAGTCTTTGAAGCTGCGCTCACACCTGTGCTACACATTCAGCTTTGTACGATTTACGGAGAAAGAGTACTTGATTAAAATTATTTCCTTCAGAAACATAATTGATTACAGTTACCATTTACTATCACATAAAAGTAATTGAGCAATTACTAAAATTTAATCAATCACGCTTACATTACTTTCCTCCTAACCTTCCTTACTGTTCCACAAATACAATAAACAGAACAAGCTGATCTACTTTATCCAGAGTATCCACTGCCAACATTTAGCTTTTGATCTCAAAGACAATCATTTAGAATTCTAAATATTTTCATACGTCATCGGCAGTAACACTGAAAACTAGCTCAATGCATGAGCTGGAGGGATGGACGTTTTTATAATCTACGTTTCACACAAAATAGTAGCTACACTGAAGGGAAGTTCGCATCTGTTCAATGAAAAGCTGAAGTGGCCATCTACGTTAAGCCATTTGAGCGCCTATTCAATAAGTTGCCCACATCCAGCAAGCGTTCATAATAACGAAGCAAATAAAGAGCCTGAGCTTTCCCATACAATGATACACCATCACTAGGCAGCTTTGTGGCAAGACAAGCATGGCCATTCTACTGTAGTTCCTGCCAAGTTCGAATGTTCAAAGCTGTATTGCCTGTTACAGCTCCTTGATGTTTTTGTAAACAACATAATGAACTAGTTACATATAATTGATAATTGATTAATAAAATAAGTAAATGAACTACAGTGAGTGTAGCTGAGTTAGAAAAGCAATGGATTAATTTATATATTACAAAAGGACCGCAACGTGCGCTCGATTACAAATCATTAAGAGGAAAACCGGTTTTAAGACAAAGTGTAGCATCACTTATGCCCAGATGATGAAAACTTCATTGATTATGTATTTTCATGTGCGGACACCAAGTATGAACTCAGTTTTGATGTAGGGTATATCATAATTTTAAAATGAATTGCTGATAAAAACATCATTTCATCACAAATTTATTAAACTGGCTGCACAGATCTTACTGGATTCTACACATGCCAAGGAGTGAGACAAGTGCAATTTTATAGCTCTAGCTTTCCTAGAAACAAAACTTATAAGCTTTAAAGTTCTCATTTGAATGACTGAGAAAAAGCATTTTTCTTATTTCACCCTTTCTAAAAATTTATACCATATTTACTCATTTGCAATGCGACCACGACTGTAATGCAAGGGGCGACTTTCCAGGAAGAAGAAAAAAAAAAAAACTAAAATTAAATAATTGTGTGCATCATTGCACTTTTTAGACAACTTGAATTTCGGTATTCGATTGTAATGCGAGGGTCAACTTCAGGTAGGAAAAATCTGGAAAAAAAAAGTGCGCATTACATTAGAGTAAATATGGTAACTTCGCAAAGTAACATTTGGCACTTAAAAAACACTCAGCTTTTAAGCAAGACAAAAATTAATCAGAGGTGAGTGTGTCGAAGCTGACGAAAGCTTCTCAGAAGATTGCAAGGTTTCAAAAAATCAAAACAGAAAACAGCAATGAACAAAACACCATCAGTTGCTGATGTGACTATGGCTAAAATAATGACCAAGGATTCATAAAAATTGGTGATGTTATGCATCAGTAATGCAGTGATGCTACCGAGGACTTCTGATTTGGAGCAATTTTTGGACCAGCAAAATTTCCGTTTTGGAGCACTTTGGAGCAGCAAAATTTTCATCTTGGAGCACTTTGGAGCAGATAATTTTGCATCTGGGAGCACTCTGGAGCAGCGAATTTTGCATCTGGGAGCACTCTGGAGCAGCGAATTTTACATCCTGGAGTGCACTACAGAAGCATATTGCAATAACATTCAAGCACCGGAATATTACTATGGGGCTCTTATGAAGGCTAGAAATATTTCGATTCATTGCAAATCTCATGGAAAAAATCATCTCAGGAGGACTCCATACTTCACTCGCTAATGAAAAAATAAGGGCTCATGCAGTTGAGTGTTCTGAATTAACCTCTTCGGCGATTATTTTCGACACTAGCAAATAAACAGAATACCAGATCAATAAAATTGCGCTTTATCAAATAACACTCTGAATGCATCTATGTGGTTATCAGCAGACATTGTAGACAAACGCCGTGATGTACAGCAGTGCCTCAATGCCAAAGAGCCACACTGTCCCTAATGAATTCCCCTAAGAAGACTCCTAGGCGAAAGCCAGGTTCTTTTTCTTCTCGATCGACGGGTTGATCCTCCCCCTCCCTCTCTGCAAGCTTTCTGCACCTCACCTGGTTTTGCGCTAGCTCCATGATCGGCGCACCGATTACGGAAGCAGCGTAAAGCGACGATGTCGTGATGGCGTCATCACGTGACATCACGATATATGACGCCATGATGACGTCACAAGTTTTGACGATCTATGACGTGATGATGACGCCATCACATGGTTATTTTTTGCATCAATCGATTGACGCCGCCGACGGTCAATTTTCGTGTTTGCTAAAGCATCTGATGCTTTTGCATTAATATTGCGTATTGAATGTTAACAACCTGGCCTTACATACCAAACTATCCTCCACCATGTCACCTCCTTGCCATGCGCGAAACAGCTTCGCTTATCATCCACTTCACAGAGTGAAATGGCTCCTCAACTTTTTTAAAATGTTTATTACGATAACAAGTATATGGACGCTCTCCGCGGATTTTTGCCGTCGCCATTGCCGTAATTTTCTCTATAAATACCAAATTAATAACATCACGCGCATTCTAGCCGCGGGTAAAAGCTCGCGAGCGCTGGCGACGAACGCGGCTGAAGCCGAGATTAAGCTAGCCGGCAGTCTGTCTCCATCGCACGGACAGCGCATGAGATAACATCTTCCCGCGTGCGGGCCTGCCGTCGATTGCTCATCAAACAGAGAGGAAACGGCCCGCCCATCTTTCGTAAGGAGCATGAAAGGACGCCAGGGGAGCGGGCGGGGACCGCATCGTTCGAAGGGCGCAGTCGCTTGCGCGCGCGCCATCTCGGGCCATCAGGAGACGGCTCGTAAACTTGCTGTGCTCTCAACGCTTACTTCGTGTTTAGAGAACTCAGAGCAAGAAAACGCTTCGGTTCCTGGAGCGGCCATATTCCCTTAAACTAGTGTTTTGTTGAGTTACGCAAGATCGAATCCAAAAGAGTTAGCTGCTAGCCTTACTTCGTTTAACAATACAATTTGTTGGTATCGCATTCATTGCTTCGCCCTTAAGTGAAACTGAGTTTTTTTACCCGTCAGCTGTTGACCCCCGAAAGCAAGGGGCGGACGTGTAACATGGGGTAGCCGCTTCACTGTGGGCCGTCAGCGACGGGCCCGCTACTGACAGCTGCGTATTTGCGGCTGCTCCGACCAGGATATATGCTTTTATTAATGAGATGACATTTTTAAAAAGCAAGCAAAAAATTCGAATTGGAACCCTAGCACGTGAGCTTGAAAGGGCAGGGCCTTTTAGGGGGTATTTACCGCAGTGATTAAACTCGGACGTGTTGGTATAAGCAATTACGAAAAAGCTCTTCCGAATGAAAATCCATGGATAAAGCATATCTGAGGAAAAGTGTGAACGCGTTTCCACCGTTCGTGTGCTCTTCCATAAATGCGAAGCAAGGAAAATTCGATATTGTTCCATGTATATACTGCTAGCGATCCCAGATTTCATTCCGCGATGTCCGGAAACAGAAGTGACAGACATTTTAGCAGCACACATGCAGTTATTACTGAACATTGCTTTCCTTACGTGCCGTGCGACGCTTGAAGCGAGCTATCAGCAGCGTTTCTAGAACAGACGACGTCCGCCGATGAATCGCCGTCGCACTTTCTTGCTACCGAGAGGCCTAGACGTCACGAGCCTCTGCGGAGAGCGAGTTTTTCTGTCGAGCCGACTTGCAGAACAGAAGCTGCGTCGGCACCGTGCATGGCATAGTGGCTTATTCGGGACGCACGCGCGAGCGCTATTTATTCAGCAGAATAATTCTTGGTCCATGGTTGCGACTTTGGCAGCCCCAAGATCAAGCTGCATATGTTCTGACGCGCCGGCCGTGCGATTGCCGGTGATAGACGCCCCCAAACCCGAGATTTTGGCGCAGTTTGGTGCAATGTTCGTCGATATTATCAGGATGCGCAGTAAATACAATTTGGCGCACTTTGGCGCAGTTGGCGCAGGAGTGGAATCACTGGTAATGGCAGAATTTAAAAAAAAAAACATTTCTGGCAAATATATTTTTGGGGCAATTTTTGGACTTAAGTTAAGAGATGCTATTTACACAGGATATACATGCAAGGCATAATAAAGCAGCAGTGAAAGCAGCAAACTAGCAGTTGCTGATGTAATATAAAAGACTGTTATGGCTAAAATAATTATCTAGAATGCATGAAAATTGGTGAGGTTATGCATCAGTAATGGCAGAATAAAAAAACAATATTTCTAAAAAATCTATTTTTTTGGCAATTTTTGGTTCTAAAAAGCAGCTTTCCCACTTAATTCTATGTAATCCATTCCATACAAGTCTGCTTATTGCTGCTAAGGTTGAAGAATGCCACAGTAGAGCACACTGCCATAGCAATAAAAAAATGCCAGAAATGCATTAGATAGGCTAAACAGAACATGTGCATGTTATGCCAAGGTGTAGTGGTAGGGGTGGCGCCAAAGGGGGACAAAGGGAGGGGGGGGGGCTGCAGCCCTCCCCCATAATTTTTGCCTGCCATAATTCTCGCCTGCCCTACCCAGAGTTGGTCTTCTAATGTAGAGCTGAGCAGAGCTGCCCGCCAGCACGCCCTGCAGTTAGAGACTGCCTCCTTGTGGTTTCTGTGTTTTGTCATCTTAACTAGAGCCTTCCCATAGCATGTGTTTCATTTATCCATTGCCACGTCTTTCATTTATCCATCGAATAAAGATCTGGGTAACAGAGAAAAAAGATTACTGCATTTGGGTATGCGTGTGTTTACAGTTGTCTCCCCGCAACTGCCCGTTTCTGACTTAGTTTGCTGTGCAGTGGTGAGTATTTGCATTTAGCTAGTTTGTAGTGCTGCGTTATTTTCTAGTGACTAGTCATATGTTCCCCCCACTCCCCCTCTTCCTTGTACGTGGCCTTGGTTAAGGTGGCGTTGGTGTTCACGATTGAGTTGATGAGTTCAAGCAACCACGTATGCCACATCATTGCAGCCCAGCGGGGTGTGTGCGCGTGTGGGGTCAATATTGAACGTGTTGCTTTTGTTTCAGGTTTTGCCCAAGTTATTCATTAGAATTTGCACTGCCTCCCAGGAGACATGTCTTCTAGCATAGTTACATATTGCAGCTTGCTAGTCACTCATTACTACTTCAGCCTCGATGGTGGCTACCACAAGGGCGATGCCCACCTCCTCGGCTGTCTCAGCGTGCCATTTTTGCACCGCAACGATAGTCTTGCATTAGCCTTCGCGGTCAACCACCACGGCCATGTAACCACACCTGCAAGCGTATCAGGCCGTGATCCTTTCAAGCACCAGTCACTACAACCAAGAATAAAGCCTCACACCTCCTGCACAGTGGCAGAACATCACGGTCACTAAGCCATGATGATGGCTGCCTGCAGGAGATTAAACCGGCACTGACACAAAAAGTTTGGTCAGGTGTTCTTTTTTGCTGCAACATGTTGCTAGAGTCCTGCTAGTCATAACATGGCACATCGCTTGCTGCTGTGTGCGACATAATTAATTACAGTCTATTACCAAACAGCATAGGTCGGCAAAAAAATTGGAGCTCACTCAGGCTCACTCAAGAAATATATTTTGTGCTTAGGGCCCACTCGGGCTTAGACTCGCGAATATTTTCAACTAGACTCACTCGGACTCAGACTCACTATAATTTTCCTCAGCCGGACTCACTCGGACTCAAGCTCACTCAAATATTACTCACCCAGACTCAGACTCATGGCCCGATCTGAGTCTGAGTGAGTCCGAATGAGTCGATTCATGAGTGAGTTTGCCGACCTATGCCGAACAGTTCAAGTTTTGGTTTGGGAGAGCTCCGAGAACAACAAGCCACCGGGCGCAACTAACGCCATCTAGCATGCGACACGTGGTAAACAAACTTGACCACGTGAGCACACAGAGCTGACACACTCCTGCGCTGCCTGCATCGTGCGCTCACGTTTCTTTCACCTGCCGCACGTGCTGCGTGACGTCTTTGCCGTCGTCCTCGTCATCGTAATTTGGTGGCAATGACTTTCATGAGGCTTTGACACTTTCCACACGTTCACCACAGGCACAGACTCGCAAGCAGCTGCCGAATAGTAGTCGGCTAGCAGAGGCGCGGTAAAAGGGCAATGGTGACTATGACGTCATCATACTACAGTCAACGTCCGATATTTCGGACTCCCTAGGGACCAAGAAGTCGTCCGAAAAAAACGAATTCGTGCTTTTTATTCCGCTCAAGTGTTCAAATCGCCACAGCCCCATCTGAAATAGCTTTAATGCCTCCCAGTAACCTTATCAGGCATTTTGGTGCGCGCCCAGGCTCTCGCAAATACATTCGGTACCTGCCGCGAACCCCGCTTAACTACGTGCCAACCGCCACTGCAAATTTGCGTCTCGTGAATCGTGATGAGCGCCGCTGATACCAGCAAAGCACAGCATAGATTACGGCTCTCTGGCATGGAGCGTTTGGAAACGATTACACGGAACACAGACTGTGGTGGAAGAACGGACGACTCGTCCGGCTTTCCCCAATGCGGGAGCATCGGGAAAACACTTACCCCATGAAACAAGCGCACGTAAACGATTCGGCGATGCACACACACATCGCCGAATCTCCTCCGATACGCAGCATTTGCTGCCGTGTGAAGCTGATCGTTTCCAGTTGTGTGCAGCACATCTCCAACTAAGCTGACGCCGTCACTGTACTGTTGCGGTACCGTACGCACGCATTTGTCATGAAAAGATTCGTGATGCCCACTCCGTTCCTGACCACACACGGGCGCGGCAATGGCGAGCTGGTTTCGTTCGTGAAGGCAACGCGTCTGTGCGGTGCTCTAAGCGGTCTTGCACAAAGGGGCAGCATGAATGGTGGCGCGTTTGGGTTCTCGTCTATTAAATGCGCGCAGTACGCATGCGCGCATATGTCTGAAAAATCGGCAGTTGACTGGAGCTGCGCGAGCTCGGAGTTCGGCTGCAGTGGTGATGTCGTGGGATTTGGGGGTCACCTTCAGGTCATCATAGATTATGTCAATGTCAGGAGGTGGGAATCAATCCCAGAGGCTATCGTAGTCACGAAAGTTTGCATCAGTGCCCCTTTAAGGCACAACAACGATCCTAACATGCTACTACTCACTGTTCCCACTTCCATGGCACCAGACTTCGTGGACGTTGTAACTTCCTAAAAGAAAGAAAGAAAAGAAAAAGAAACCATGGTCAAATTTTGTCCGTCACAAGAGCTTTTGACATTACGCTTTTACCTGGGCAGATTGCTTTTCCTGTTCTTGTTCCCCTTTCGGAGCCAGCTGAAAAATTTTAAAATATACAAATGTATTCCAGTAAACAAAAAATTTAGCCAAGTTAGTACAAACATACCTTTAGTGACAATGTCAAACGTTCTTCTGAGGGTTGGCAGTCAACTACACGGCAGGTCACAACCTTGCCTTCAGTGTAATTTGCATTTGTGCCATGGCCAGAATGAGGCATTTCCCGAGAAGGCACCCAGCCCTGTTCAATAAAGTGGCCATAAAAACATGGCTAAAAACATGACAAAAGGTGACAAGTAGGAGCAGTATATACATACTAAATTTTCCCTTGCAGAGGTTTAAATAGCAAGAGTAATAGAAACATCTGCAAAAGTTACGAAAGCAGGGCAATAAGAAGCCAAGAAACCATGGCAGTATTGCACTGACTGCTTACATGTCACCACTGAAACATGCCAAAGCATATTCAGTCTATCCGAGACACACTGCCATAGACCGCATGAAAATTATGACTGCCATCTTATTTTCGTTTGTAATGTAACTGAGCATCTATTATAACTGGGATAATTAAAAGTAGGTTCGACTGTACTCGCAACCTTTACCTAGAATTTTATGCATAGCACCAGCTTGAGATACTGGTTTACAATGTGCTGTGAAAGGCATTACTGCTACTGTTAACACTACTCTGCAATGCTGCATTTTCCACACTGGAACAGCAAATGCACTTCACTGAGGAGTGGCTCCTTCTCGAAATTCGTGCAAGGCACTGAGTTTATAGCAAAACATTACTATGCTCCCTAAAGACACTGATTATAAAACCAATTAGAAAAAATTTGTTAATTATCACTGTGGGAATCGCCACACCAATTCTAAGGTTTGCCACTACTATTACGCTTGGACTGCAAAAATTTTGTCTCAATTCCTCTATCTCTAATGGTGCGAGACACAAATGTCACAAAAGCTTGCAGTACAGTAAAAGCTCGTTTATTCAGAAAATAGGATAATTTGGATGTGTTCCCTGGTCCCAGCCAACATATGCATTGTTTAATGGCATCAAACTCTCGTTAATTTGGTAGCATTTAGCTGCCATCCAGTTCATTCAGACTATCCTCGGAGTGCACCGAGCGCGAAGCGCTGCAAATGTGCAACGCAAAAGAGCAAAAATGGCATACGCAGACAACCAGAACAAGGTAGCGCTTGTCCACATTGCTAACTTCATCAGTTTCCACCACTCAGCAGCTTTAACTAGACACAATGCGCGCGCAATGTCACAAAACTCAAACATGGTGGAAGCTGTTGAAGATGAAGAGCTTTCAGCCGTGGTCAGCAGCAGAAAACTCGTTTGCTACAATGCGATGGACGAACTACTGGCCACTTTACCTGCAAAAGAACTATCATAACGTGTACATGATGGCTGCGGTGGTGGTGGTACGTAATAAGAGAGGGGTACAAAGCATGTTTTGGGCTAATTAAACATGGTAGTCTGGCGCCGGGTCACATTGAGAATGAAGTCTCAAGATAATGAAATTGCGGCTTTTACACTGCTTTCATGCAAAATAAGAACAGGATTTACGTACTCATCAAGAAAATGAAAGTGTATTGATATAAGAGATATTTGTTTATTGTTTTCTTTTCTTGATACTTTCAATAATTCGACATTCAGTTAACTCGGACATTTTTTCCGGTCCGGAGAAATCTGAATTAACTAGCTTTTACTGTACTGCTACGCAATTTTACAATGCAGCCGCATAAAGCACAATGATATTACTTGCCAACTGCGGAACTTCAGAGTTGATTACCATTTATGCCAGATTGAGTAGGTAACCCCCCCCCCACTTGGTTCCTATCAACAGAGCTGTGTTCCAGCACACTTTTCACAATGCGCTCCATCTGTTCTTTGGGAATTATGTTTTCTGCACATACTGTGCAGGTAAAAGGAATATGGCGGCACAGTAATCTAAACAGCACTGCTAATAAATATTGAAGTGTGTGTAAAAAGGTGCACTCACTTTAATATTGTTGTAGAAAGTCACAAGGAGGCCTTGTGGTGTGGCATGGACAATAAGGCCCTCTATAAGTTTACCAGGAATGCAATCATCATAGGAGGTTATAAGTGGGCGCTTTGAAGTGACCAGCGCACGTCGGCAGGTCAGAAGAAGCCTTGGCGGGTCAAAGCTGCGATCAACGTTGAGCAGACGACATCGCACTTTAGAGCCAAGAGTGGGCTGTTCTTCTCCCGGACCACTCACATGTAGCTTTTGAATAAAGCCTGCCGTCCACTGGGCTCAAACTGACCAGTATGCCAGAACGCTGCATTTGCCGCACCGTACACTGCAGGAGACAACAGACCAGAATCAGTAAATGCTCCTCCAAACTGGGCAGGCTGAAAAATAAGCCTGAATATCAACTAAACGCAGTATTAAACGGTACACTAGGTACCATCACGCATGTGCATGGGTGAGAAGATGTATGAAAGAAACATAACTTCTTGAAATGAAGCACTACCTAGCGTCACTCTGGAGGTGCTGCAACTTACCGAGACTAATAGGAAAAAAATTCTTATTTGTTCTCCAGCCTCTTGGTACCTCTCAAGACTGATTTTTCACTTTGCTCTGCGTTAGCTGCCACTGCAATGGTTTGGAACTACTCTTAGTACAGATAGTTTATCCATGTGGTCACATGCATGCTTGTATCATGACTAGAGGCCGGATTTTAGGCAAATGCCTATTTTTTTCCTTGCGCTCCTATCGTGCCACTTTGATATATGAGCATGAATTAGAGGTTAAGAAGGGCTTTTATAGCGTTTTTATAGTGCCTATAAATGCCTATTTTTGGCGTTTGTGCCTAAATGCTCCCAAATGCCTATAAATGCCTATTTTCAAAATTGGTGCTTGTTATAACACTATTTAGCCTCAAGTTGCGCTCCCGGGAGCAGTTTGAGAGCGTTATTCATGCTACCACGCAACACTGACTACTCGAAACTATGGAATTCAACCTAGTTCTCTAGTTCAACCAACTCCCGGAAGCAAGTGCTAGCAGCCGTGAAGTGGGATACGCACATTCGCCGCCGCAGAGACATGACGTGCGCGGTTCGCGAATGCGAGACCATAAAGAGCCGTCAGCAGAAAGGAGAGTGAAGAGAGAAAAAAAAAAAGGAAAATGTGACAATGCACGCGGCTTTTGTTTTTGTAAGTTAATTCGTAAGGTGTTCACTGCATTAGCGTAGCCAGAAATTTTTTTCTGAAGGGAGTGGGGGGCGTGTTTCAACCATACTCTATGTATACGTTCGTGAGTGCACTTGTATGCATGCGTGCATATATACACACCCAAAACTGAAAAGTTTCAGGGGGGAGGGGCTGTTGAACCCCTCTCTCCCTCCTGGCTACGCCAGTGATTCACTGGCAGGGGAGAAATTGGCCCTGCCAATAGGGGGAATCCCTCCCTTCTGGTGTTTTAGCGATCTGGCTATCCACTCGTGCCCAGCCCTTCTCAGTCATGCCGAGAAGATACCCAGGAGTGTGTTTATTCGACAGTGGAATCTTGGCTCTAAGTGCAGAACACGGGAGAGACCGCGTTCTGCGAACCCTACGGCACACAGCACATTGCACGGCTATGTTCAACTGTTTAACGCCTTTGTGCCATCTTAAGCAATAATATTTTTGTTTTCCTTTAGTAGATAGAACTCGCGCACATCTTCGTTTAAAATTATTTCCATTTATGTGAAGATTTATTGTGCCTATATTTACTATTTTGGAAGCCTAAAACGTTGTTTTGCCTGCCTATTTTTGGTGCCTAAAACGAGCTTTTTTAGTGCCTATAAATACAGCCTTTAATCATGACTATCAGGTCAAGACTAATTTCTCCCTGAATTTTTGTGCTTGAGTAAATGATAAGGATAATTGCAGGTGTTAAAAATTTATGAATGCTGCCCGCATTGTGTGACCAAATGGTCATTATTATTACTATTACTATTATTATACGAATGATACTAATATGTATACATATATGCTTCCCTTTCACTCAACACTCATTCTGCAAGTAGGTATTGTAGATGTCACAGACAAACCAGTTTGCAAGGCACATACACTACCAAGACTAGCACAATACTGCCTTTGTCCCTCTGCTCCAATGCTCCATTGCCAGGCTGCTCTGGTAAAAGTAAAACCGTTCCTGTTGTGTCTTCTCAGTCACAATGACTAATTTTTTCCACAGAGCACTGGCACCGAGAAATACCTTGAAAGTGCCAGTTACTATTAGAAGCTTGTAGAAGAACTTGCTCCTGGGTGAATTGGTGTCTAAGTTTGCTAAAAATGTTATTCCTGGTGCAATGCTTGAAACATGAAGAAAGGACAGAAAAGATCCAGTGGAGCGCCACTGTTTACAAGCGATCAAAGCTGGAAAACAAAGTAAGCTTCCAAGCATGCGCACTGGCGTGAAAACGAAACGTCAAACATGTCACGTAAGCTGTCTATTAAAAAGCATAACTCCTAGTGCAATTGATCTGTCACTGACACAAGCGGACTCGTTATTTCGGATGTGAAATGCTTCTAATAGTTCTCTCGCCGTTTGATCTCTGTTCTTGCCAATAATCTTAATTTGCACGAAACGCGGTGCACATGAGCATCTTCCGGCGCATGTTAAGTCATGCTTGGAAGTTTACTTGTTTTTGCAGCTTTTGAGTCAGTAAACAGTTGGTACATTGGTGCTCCTCTGTCTCTTTCCTCTGTCCTTTCTTCATGTTTCAAGCATTGCGCCAGAAATAACATGTTTAGGCTCTTATTCTGAAACACTCCTTATTTCAGTGTGGGGCCTAAACTGCTTAAGGGGGCCTTATCACGTATTCTGGAATGCTCCTTACCAAGGTTCCCTCACTAAAGCCTTCGTTGGTGCTCCCTTGAGTTAAGGTAGCGCTAGGGCAACCTTCGCGTCTCCTAACCTCTCTCCTAACACTGAAAGGGCGCTTCTCTGCAGTACTTTGTCAGCGACGCTGTATCCGATTTCATATTTTCGATCGATGCCTTGTACTTCTGCACAAGCTCTGTAATTATATCCTTCTCGTCATTGCTGAGAAATTGCTTGCCAGGCATATTTTCGAATGTGCGGCTGAACAGCTGTCAAAATTTTTTATTAAGATGGCGCAGCACGAAGAGGTAGAGGTACAAAGAGACAACGAAGACTGAGCACTTACCGGCCAACTCAGCTTTATAATTTCCTACTGGCATTTTATGGGAAGAGAGAAAAAAGAAGGAAAAGAGACACAAGAAATGCGAAACGGTACTTAGAGAAAGGCTTCCTCATAGCCCACCGTTTGTGCTGGCGTGTTCAAGGAATGACAGCTCTTGTTTGGATTAGGCTAATGATGGCTTCTTATTCATGGGCATTCCTCACATGTCATGCGAGCTGCTTCCACAATGATGCAGGCGTGGTCATCCGGGTAAGAGAAAATCACCTTGGTCTTAGAAAACCCAGGGGTGCAGCCGCATGCGCTACAACATATTCCCAGGAAACCCTCCTTTCCTTTTCTGTGGATTATGTCAGCCACTGAGATTGCAATCCCTCATGATACAGGTGAGTGAGCCCGAAACCTGGTGCCTACTCTGTGGTAGCACGACCATTTTAATGCGTAGGAGAAGCAAGTCTGAACAATAACCCTTTTCACAAGTTTACTGTGCACAGGTGAGAACAGTAGGATTGTTTGTACGAGCATGGTTCATATGTCCAGCAAACATGATCACTGGTGAAAGTGAGTAAGGTCAAGGAACCGGACGGAATCCCAGTGTGGAATATCATGCGTTATGACTAGGGGGGATAGACATTCTTCAAATATTCTGACAATTTGGGACAACTACTAAGAAATTGTTCACATATCAGAAGACTCTCAGGACTTGGGTTCCTGGGAACCACTGCTGTAAGACTGTCTTGGTTTGCTAGAAACAGGTCGATCCACAAAGGCGCAATTGCACAACCCGATACACACCCTTGTTCTGAATGTAAACATAATTTACTTGGACATAAGTACATTCGAGATAAAATTGCACCAAATTGAGAAAATTTCACAAGCTTAACACTTTCGTGACCGCGGAAAAATCGGTTGTTTTTGGCTAGTCCAGGAAATATTTTTTTCCTGCCACAGAATATAATTGATGCTAACGCGTAGGGTATCAAATGATAGAGGAAGAATTGGTCTTTCCAACAGTATTAATTCCAAACAACGGATTCATTTTGAATTTAATAAAAAAATTATCAAACAAAGAAAAATGCATCAAAAAGAAAGAAGGATTCATAAAAACATCAATGCTACTCTGCAATGGTTAAACATTTAAAAAAATCGAAATATACGTTTTGAACGCAAAGCCCTCGTAGAATAATAATGGAAATATAAGCTCTGTAAGTGCATAGATTATTTACAAAATACAAGAATATAGGCACTAGTGCCCATCATGCCACCGTGCGATGCAGGTTCTCGACGCGGTGAAACAAAGGCTGGCTGCGCATGTTTCGGGAAAAAATTTTTTATTTCTGTTCAACTTTCCTAGCATAGTTTGCAGTTCTGGTAATTTTCAATTTTGCTGTGTATTTGTTGAAATGAACAGTGCAGGGATGCAACAGCCAAAATAGGATTTGGAGCAATTTTTGGAGCAGCAAAATGTTGCTTTTGGAGCACAAAAATTCAAATTTGGAGCAGGTTACGAAAAGAAAACCAGAATTTTTTAGCCCAAAATCCCAAATTTGGAGCAGTGTAACAAAGAAGGCTAATTTTTAGAAAAGAAAACAAAAATATGTAAAAACCATTCAACATCAGCTAATTCGAGCACAGTGCACGTGAACACTGCTATTTCAATATAAGCAGTGTGTTGAGCCACCCCACAGTGCGAACAAGTCCACATTAGCATTTGCAGGACCTGTCGAATAATTGGACAGGCACTGGAAATGCTAATGTCATACCTGCCAAGTTTGGAGAAACGGAATCCGGGAGATCTACTCAACGGGGGGGGGGGGGTACTGCGATAGCAATTATATGGACACTGCGGGATTTTGCGGTCGCCGCTGATCTGCAGAGTCCAAACCGATAACATCGCTTACGCATCGTCTGTTTCACGTGCGAGTAACGCTAGGGACGACCGCGGTTGAAGCAGAGATGAAACGACCCGGTCGTCACCGTCGCGCGAAGGGCACATGCGATAACATCGCTCCGCGTGCGAGGCCTGTCGTCGCTTGCTTACCAGTTATTTCGTCAGGCAAGGGAGCATAAGGGGCGCCGTTGAGATGGATACGGTCGCGAGCGAACGCTCTATCTCGACAAACATCGGTAACGGCTACCCTTTCAAGTGCTGGGCTCTCCACTTAAAGCAGTAGCGACACAAAATTTTGAAGGCGAGATAACTTGTGGGATAGATTTGTGTGTACACAAACGCATCATCTACGAAATATTAATGGCTGATATAACCTATAACACATTTAGGATCAATTTTTAAATTGCGTGTAGCGCATCTGTACGCGAAACGTCCCACCTCGCGTCACCGTGACGCACGGGGCGCGCAATGCACTAGACGCGCGGGGAAAAACTGGATTTCCGGGAGATTTTCCTATGACCCCGTACAACCGGGAGAAACGTTCAAAATCCGGGAGTCTCCCGGGTAATCCGGGAGACTTGGCAGGTATGTAATGTGGACCTGCGAACCTGGCAACATGGAAATTTGGGAGATTCGTAAAGCAGGAGCAAGTGGGGGTAGCGAAAAAAGAAATCTGGCATACGCTTTTGTCTACTGTTTCTCAAGGCCGCAGAAACGCCATACACAGCAGCTCCAAATGATTGCCAATAATTTTGTAGACGTCAGCGATCATACTAGTACTCGAAATTACACGGCACGTGCACGAATGAGTAATTAAGGAACAAAATGTGCGGTGTCCCTGACAGCTAGTACTAATAGCCCCTTCTAAATCTCAGTATGCTTTTCCGCAGGACGCTAGTGTACTGCGGCAAAGGTGGCTTAAAAAGCGTCTGCACGCAATAAAACAAGCATCAGGAAATTTGAGAACTACTGTCCTTTTCTATTGCGATAACTATATGGACACTCTCGCCGAGTTTTTCCCGTCATCTCCCGTATAAAGTTCAAATTGATAACATATCCCTGTGCATAGTATGTTCTACCGCGGGTAAAAGCGCGCAAATGCGGGAGACGAACGCGGCTGAAGCAGATATCAAACGAGCCAGCCCATCTCCGTCGCTCGGAGGGCGTATGCGATAACACTACTCCGCTCGGGAAGCCTGCCATCAAAGCATAGAGGAAACGGCCCGAAAGACGCGAGAGCGGGGCGGGGGGGGGGGGGGGGGGGGGGGCTGTCGCTCGAGTAGCAACTTTGAACTTTGATTCTAAGGCCACGGTCGCGATCGCTGGCGCGTGCGCTATCTCGGCAGCCATCAGCGGGCGGCTCATATATCCTGCTACGTGCTGCGCTCTCAGTGCGAAGACACTGGGCAGAAAGAGCATCTTTCCTTGGAGCGGCTGTTTTCTCTTACACCAACGTTTTGTAGGGTTACGCGAGATCGGATACAAAAGAGTTTGCTGCCAGCCTCACTTCGTATTACATTACAATTTGTTGCTATTGCATTCATTGCTTCGTCCTTGCGGTGAAACTGAGTTTTTTTTTTCTTTCGAGAGGGGTTAGGGTTAGGGTCTGCGCGTCTGTAATGGATGACGATGCCCACACTGCAGATGACCAACGCGGCCTCCATTTCTTGCTCAAATTTGCGCAACTGAGAAAATTTTAAGCTGGTCAGGCATTTTGGCGCAGCGTGGTGCAATTTTAACCAATTTCACGGTTTTGGCTCAGCCTGGCACAAAAATAAGGAATTGTATCAAATTGGCGCAATTGGCACAGCTGTTGCATCCCTGACAGTGTAGCCTGTTCCAAATCTGCAAAAATCTATAATTGTACCCTCATTTGACCTCTTTCTCGCTCATATACTGCCGAATACCATACCGACCTTCACATTTCACCATTTTCTCATCCACTGAGAGGTTCCGACGGGGTTAAAAGATAGCGTAGAAAAATCGTTCATGTGTTGCAATAGAGAAGACACGGGGTGTAGATTCTCGTGGGATGCGACGGTCGTCTTCTTCAGATCAGAGACACCCAAGAAGCCTTGAACCTTTTCCGTGGCATCAGTGACGGTGGACGAAGGCCTGGAAATATGTGTCGTCGACACCAACACCAATGCAAGCGCGGGACTTCAACGATTACCATGTACACATGGAGTGAGACGAACTTGCTCATCTTCTCTTCAGTTACCTCCCTCCATAGATCTGTCCCTCTCACTGTATGCTGGCTTTTCGAAAGTATGCATCCACGCATACTTATCTGTGTGGTTGCATATCTCTCTGACGACTTCTGCGGTAAAAAACAACACGAAGACGCCGCCGCGCAGCACAGCGGAGCGTTGGGTCAAAGTGTGCTCCGCGCCGTCTTCGCGAAGAGAACTGCGCTCTTTCTGCAGCCGGCGCCAAATGCTCCCGCCCAAATGAAGTTAACACCTTGCAGATAATAGCTGTTATTTTTAGAACACACCGGATACGTTTACATCGACGCACGGCAGCGATAAAACGACCCGAGGAGAAGACGAAACTTACGGCTGATAGCTGCTGATGTTCCGGGGAGGTTTGACGCACTTTCGCCATCCGTACTGAAGCCTGGCGAATCGAAGTCGTCTTCTGTGTCTGTGGTGCTACCATCATCCAGAGATTACCGCTCATATTAATCGGAATCCATCGAAATTCGCCGTTTCTGTGGAGCACTGGCGAGCGGCGTCGACGCGAAGTCCGAAACAACGAGCGCTCACCTACCCGACTGCGAACGAGCTTTAAAAATCTCCCCGCGGTGGAAAAAACAAACTCGCAAACAAAAGTGATAAAAAACATGTTATTTTATGCTTTGTATTGCGTTAGCTGTCCAGAACCGCTCAGAGAGTGCCAAAACTTGATCTTGAAGTCATCGATAACATACTATCGATGGGAATAGGCGCGGTCACGAAAGTGTTAACACTGCTCAGTTTTGAAAACCTATTTCACCCATGTCCTAAATTCTTTACACGACCTTTATTGCTCACTCCAACATAGCGAGCAGTTTTAAATGCATAAATGAAAAGATTGAGCTCCAGTGTTGCTAGACCATCCTCTTTTTACCTGCTGCAACAGGCGAAAGTTAAATAAATGAAAAATATTACTTATTGGTATCCATAAAAAATATTCTTTATTCTTGCTTGAAAGCGAATGTTTAGTTAGTATTTCACAGGTACTCTTGAATCCAGACTTGTGAAACACACGCCTTATTTTACTGAGGTGGGCCTTTGTAAACGAAGGGTGAAGGAAGCTCTCATAATACGTTGGCTCCTTCAAGGAGCTCCTGAAGATAAGGAGACATGAAGGGCTCCTCCCGTAGGGAAAGTAAATGGTCCAAGGTAAGCAGCGTTTCAGAATACGAGCCTTAGGAAACTTAGAAGCTTCGTTTGTCAAAACATAAAACAGCGTGCTTAGAATAAAATAAACACATATGTGACATTGCTGAGCTGCTCTGTCCCTCTAGTGGCTCAGTCATGTACACCACACTTTGCTACCCCCTCCCCCCCCCCCAACCCTTACAAAAATATATTTAGACAATCTATAGACTGTCTAAAAATGGGTTTAGACAGTGTATAGACTGTCTAAATTGATTTTTGTAAGGGAACTGACCTCTAGAATTCCCAAATGACTAAATAGTACCTGGAAAACTTTCATCACCTTTAAAGACTTGTAACATTCCCTATCAAAAAAATTATCCTTGCTATTCTGGTAAGCAAACACTTTGCATAAGCACTGGTGGCTTGTAAATCATAATAACTATGCCCTTACTTCGAACTTGGCTCCTGGAACCAAAGCATCGGGGGTAACATATTTTTCTGACAGCATGGACCTGCAAAACAACAGCAGAAGCAGGGAGGTGAAATAAGATGTCAAGGAGCAGTTTCTACACAGACAGCACAAAAGAAAAGGCAAATGTACAACCAACTCACTTCTTTAGGGACACAACCACAACTTTATCCATGTAGCTGAGAGCCATGACACGGCAACTGAGAAAAAAAAAAAAAAAAAAAAAGAGCCTTCCATCAATTACGTATTTATGTGTAAATTTTCTAATACCCTGCATAGTCTATATTTACTTATAGATGAAGGTTTACCAAAATTAAACACACAATAGCATGTACTTGGCACTTCACTTTATGTCTACACACTGCTAGGTACTTGACAGAGTGCATATGCTAGCCAACTGTTTTAGTATACTTATGGTCATATTAATGACCAGTAGTGTACATAAATTCATTACGTGGGCCATTATTTCCACCCTAACAGCTGGGGCTAGTACTAATTCTGGAGCTGCGAGTGTGAACATGAGGAAGTATGCAGGCAAATGTGAACACGAATGATTGTTGGTGAATGATGGTACGCTAAGTACAAGTGTCAGCTAATTTCGCACTACCATTTATGGTCAGTCTTTTCATTGCACTCTGCCACACCTCTCAAACCTAATCTGTTGCACCAACCAGTAAAATTATTATCATGACCTTCAAGTATTAGGGAAACTCCTGAAAGCACAGCAAGTTGTGCTATGACTTTTCCAGCACTCACGCCAAGTTTCCCAGGGTGCATGTAAAGTTGTGTATGAGTGAAGTGCCATACTGGGAAACACATGCAAAAGGAAACAAGCGGGCATGCCCAGATGTATGCAAGTAAGCAGCGCGAAAAGCAAGACACCGCACAGGCAGGAATGACAAGAACAAGCGCTGACTTTCAACTAAGCTTTTTCAATCAGAAGTAAAACATGTATACATACATCACCCCACCGAACGGAGCATGCGCAAAGAAAAATTTCAGACCAGGGTTATGTATGTATACTACAGTATACAGTAAAAGCTCGTTAATTCGGATTTCTAGGGACCGCAAAAAATGTCCGAATTAACCGAATGTCCGAATTATCGAATGTCCGAAATAAACACAATAAATGCACGAGCTTTTTCAACATACCTTTACTTAACAAAGTAATCGCGGATGCTTGTCTGTTTTCGAGCAGATATTCGCGCGGACACAATTTTTCTGAGCCCTTCAAGGTGCTCAGCAGCTCGCATGATGTCTGCAGTGTGCGCAAAAGTTTCACCCGTCATCCACGCTTTTCGGTTGGCACGGTAATCCACGGGAAGATTGTTGATGTTCTTAAAGCAGCGTGGCTTTTGAACCTTTCCGATAACGAGAAGCGGCAAGCACTCTGTTCCCGTCACGTTGGGGGATAAAAGTACGGTTACTCGTTCCTTGCTTCTTGCCGCCGATTGAAGGATCCCCTTTCATCACTCTTCATCACTTCTTGTCGGGAGAGCCCATTATTCAGAGCACGCAAAATTTCTAGTTTGGTGGTGAAGTCCTTGGCCTCGTACTTGGGCCGCTTCGCCGGCGTTGCCATCGGCGGAGAGTGCGGTCACACGAGAAGTCCGCACAAAAGCACCAGCAACGATCAAGCTAAAGGCGCCGCTCCTCGATAAATCGGCGATCAACGATGCAGCACACCAACGGGAACAAAGCAACAAAACCCACACGCGAAAAAAGGCGTTCAACCAGTCTCAATCCAAGCCAAGTCGATAATTGATGTCCATGGCGATGCTGCGTTTGAGCTTCACTTTCGTTCCGAATTGTTCTTTTTTCGTTTTCGAGCCTCGCCAGCGGCCCGAAAGTCGCCGAATTATCCGATTTGCGGTCAAATCTGTCCGAAATAACGAGCGCCCAGTCTCATAGAGTGATGCATATATTTACAGGGACCAGATGACGTGTCCGAATTAACCGATTTTCCGAATTAACGAGAGTCGAATTAACGAGCTTTTACTGTAATCTCGTTAAATGCAACCTGAAGGGACCACGAAAATGTGTTCGTTCCATTTAACAGGAGTTCCGTTTACTGAGAAATGAACAGGGGTGCAGAATTCATATAAAATTTAAGATTTACATGAATTCTTAAATTTAAAATTTAAGATTTGTCTAAATTAACCGAAAGTTTGAATTATCGGAGTTTGAATTATCAAGAGTCTACTGTATTAATGGTTAAAACATAGTTGGGACAAATCCTGAACAAAGTTTTATAGAGCCTAATGCACTCACTGACCGCTGAAGCTGTATAGGCTTATCCTATGCCTACCAATTAGTGCATACCGCAATCACTTTTTGCCACATAAAAGTGAATTGCGCCTCTAAACTCCCGGTGTGGTGGCCAACACCACAATGTGCTGCTAAAGATCCTCTACCATTTCAGTAACTGCAAAGACCAGTTGATAAACTTGGGCATGATTGCGGCGGTGATCCCTTTATTGATAAGCAGTGGGAAAGAACATGGAAGGCAAGACGGAGGCCACTGGTGAACATGCCAGTATGACTTATTGCCGACAAGTTGACAACTCTATCATGATAAGCATCTTCCACTTGATCTTCTTGGCAGCACATCAGGCTTAGTGCTGTTATGAGAGTACTGCACCCTTAGAGGTGACAACCTAAGTGCATTGCCATTTGCTGCCACCTCTTTGTGCGAGACCATTATTAAAGGAGTGGTGACACAAAAATTCGGACACAATTTGACTGTTGAATTACAATAATGGGTGCATATAGGTGCCATCTGTACAATATAAGCCACAAATACAGCCTAAAAAGTATTTTATTTGAGTTTTGAAGTTCGTGAAAGTGCCGAATTGGAAATAGAAGCAAAAGACGATGAGGTCATCGTGCGGATACCACTTACGTCACGAGTTCTGGCCGGGTTACCGGAGGCGTGTACGAGACGGACAACGCTGGTAGCGACACCTGATGATGCATAGCCTAACCAAAGACCTACAATATAACATCGCAGCGACTTACCCGCTTACTGATTCTGTGTAAAGCATTAGTAATGAGATAATTAGCAACTCACAGTATTCTCATGGCTTTTTTTCCCGACAAGAACAGCAACGCGACGGAAAAAATAGGAAAAAAAATTACTGTATTTGGACAAAACGCTACAAGATGTCGCTACAGCTTCCGCAGTTGCTGCTACTGCTGCAGCCGTCAACAGCTCCGGTATAGTGAACTACAGCTCCGGTAACCAGGTGCCCGCAAACGTTAGGAAGTCTACAGACGAACTAAAGCTCTCTGCTGCCGGGATCATATTGCGTAGTGGACAGATAACTGCTTCAGCCCTCCGACGTGCGTACGTGTGATTGGTATGCCTTGAGAACGCGGCGTTGCCCAATATAAATACGAGTCAGTAAAGTGTACATCACGTCACTTGCATGTTACGCATAAACACTGTTACAGAGCGTCAATGTTGTGATTTCACTGCTTCCTTCATCAGTTCTCATGCTGCTACTTTACGAATGATCGGAGAGAAAAATGTTTCAGTATGTCTAATGCTGCGGCTACTCCAAGCCTCGCGGAAAACGTCGTCTCAGTTGGACGACGACGACAAGAACAAAATCGCAGCTACCAGCGAGATTCGCAAAGTGAATCGAGCTTTTCTTATTGATTTTTACACTCCTCCCAGCTCTTTCGTCCATCGCCATACCAGATAAGCAACGTGGTTTGACGATTGAGGAAACAAGCGCTCGCAACGCTCAACACCTGCTCAACACAGCAGACGAAACAGCAGCGCTGACAACATAGCAGAAGCTGGCCAGTGATGTCACTGGCTCTCGTGGTCAACAGATCAAGTAGGCCGGCTACGTCACGGGGCCACCGAGTGCTCTTCGAAAACGAAACTGCCTCCGGTCGTAACATACGAGCATATAATTAAAACATTCGTCTCGCGCTGGGGCAAATGAGTTTCGTTGCCACTATTATCGAGTCAGTAGACATTGATTAAGAGCAAAAAAACAGAGGTTCACAAATTTTCTGTCACCACTCCTTTAAGTGCGCGTTGCTTTAACCATCTTGCTGTTGCACAGTTGGCTCAATGAGGTAATCGACTAATCGCCGCATTTGTGCGTGATCGGGAACGACAAGGGCACTGAGAAAGCTCACTGCACCGACACTCCCATAGAAAATGCACACATAAGGTACAGCAAGCATAGCGCTGTCGTAAGTGTACTGCATGTCCCCATTCGTTGCCACCTCCTTATGCGGAACCACTAGTGCATTGCAGGGATGCAGAGTGCACATCACTTGCAGGAAGATCGCCATCACAACATTGATCCAACAAGATACTCGCCAGATCCATGCATGGTCAGGAAGAGAGCAGATATGAAGAACACTCCTGAGTGCAGCAAACACTCGTTTAGAGCACAGGAAGCACCGCAGCAGTAACGGCATGAGCCAAGTAGGAGGTGCACTGCATGCAACTAGCCAAGGATGGTCACATCCACACTTCAGCAGGCAATAGGTAAAGGGTTTCCAGTTTTCGCTGAATAGCAGATCATGGTACAGACGTGCACATATTTATCGCAGAAAGCAGATACGCATGTCTGTTTGCTTCATCAGTCACTGTGGGTTCCGGGCCCTGTAATATTTTTTAAATGCTCCTCGTCATCGACACTGCATGCTATTAAACGATCGTGAGAGAAAGCCGTGATGTTTTTGTGTGTTTCGATAAAAAACAACGAAAAGGCCTTGTAGTGGGTACTTGAGGAAACATTTCCTGTGGCGTCTCATTTATTTCATTGTTGGCAGCAGAAGTGCACATTAGAAGATGCAAATTTGTGCTTGATGGTTATTGTGCACTACCACTAAGTGCATACCGTAAAAACCGGAATATGGGTCGAACCCCCCACTTCACTACTCAAAATCAAGGGGGGGGGGGACAGTACATGGAACGGCCAAAGTATCAGAAGGCGCCTTTACCGTGAAACAAACACAATTTCAAATGGTGCACAGCGAAAATGCCATTAAGTTCCATATGGCAGACAGCCAAAAGACGGGCTCAAGCATTATCTTCGTAAAACGTCACAACCGTCTTGACAGCATTAACTTGGATGCACTTTGAGGCCTCTGGTAGCAATCACGACACGAGCGCGGCGGCTCCCGGTCAGACTGTGCAACCTTCATCTCCAGCTCTAGATACACTGCGGTCTGGCACAGAAACAGTTTTCTTCTGATCGCTGCGTGTCGTGATGTGATCCTTCAGCATCTGCCAGCAACGAATGCTTCTGTAGTGCACTGGATCTGCCCGCTGATCATAGCCATATGTGCCGCTATAACCAGAGCTGCCGGCATCGCAGGAAGCAGCGAGAACACCCGTACAAAGATAAACTTTCGGTTATTGTTTGTGACTCATGGCTCCCGCTTGCGTTCACGTGCGCTAGCATCCCAACACACCTTTCACACACTTCAGACCAGATTTCTTCGTGCCTTCACGAACTCGATCACTGTTTTCTTGAACACTACAGTGAACTGTCGTCAGCCACCGGTCAAGAACAAGAAAAAAAAAGCACCTCAGAGCCCAAATAGATTCACAAGACAACAACAAAAGCGCAAAATGAGACTGCCCACGGCACAAGGCTGGTAGTAAACAAAGCGACGCCAATGATTGCAATGGCGATAGAGGCGGTTGACTTCAGTTACCCATAGTGGCCAGACTGGCGAAGTTGTTCTGCCAATGACCGGTATATAAGACGGGGGTCGATTTTTTAGGACTGTTTCTTTTTTTTTTGAATTCGACCTATATTCCGTTTTTTACGGTAGTCATGGCACGTTCCCAACAAGTAAGCGTTATTGAGGTTTTACTTAGCTACTTTTAACACTTCATTTAGTTAGAACTTTCGGGTTATTCAAACACATTTTGCAGTCCCATTAATGTCACCTTAAACCAATTCAAGTGTCACACAGAGGAGCTGCTATAAACATCATGTGTGCCTTTCTAAGTACTAGGGTCATAATTAGAGACTGGATTTTAGGCAAATGCCTATTTTGTTTCTTGTGCTCCTATCGCACCACTTTGATATACGAGCATGAATTAGATAATAATAATAATAATATCTGGGGTTTAACGTCCCAAAACCACGATATGATTATGAGAGACGCCGTAGTGGAGGGCTCCGGAAATTTCGACCACCTGGGGTTCTTTAACATGCACCTAAATCTAAGTACACGGGCCTCAAACATTTTCGCCTCCATCGAAAATGCAGCTGCCGCGGCCAGGATTCGATCCCGCGACCTTCGGGTCGGCAGTCGAGCGCCATACCCACTAGACCACCGTGGCAGGGCGAGCATGAATTAGAGGCTAAAAATGACTTTTATAGTGTTTTTATAGTGCCTATAAATGCCTATTTTTGGCGTTTTGTGGGAATCGAGCCCCCCCCCCCCCCCCCCTTTGGCGCCTCGTTCCCCAGCTAGCGCGTGTGTTGGCCCCGCGCGGCTCGAGCGCCGGGGACCGCCGTTAATCGGCGGTATGGCGACCGCGGCGGCAGCGCCAGCCATGCATCGCTTCCCAGCGCGCGGGCACGCGTCCGGGCATGCCTCGACATGCTCACATGCTCACGCCACCAAGCTAGTTTACGTCACTGCGCAACGCCCGTCTTCATTGGCTGCCAGTGACAACCCCCTTCCCCCTTGAGCTCGCTTCTGTCTCGCGCGTGAGATGCTCTCAGGCTAGCACGAGATGTTGACGCGCTGCTCTAGCAGGCGGCTTCTCGTTCGTGTGCTCGACTGCTGCCCTTTGTGTGATAGTCGTAGCGCCGCTGGCAAGCGTACTCGATCGGTCTTGCGGAGTTCCATTTACGGCCTGCAAGCCCGTGACTGTCGTACTGTGCTGCATCTTGGGTTAATAAACCCGTGTTGTTTGTTGACATTCTGCCTCAAGTGCCTTTTCTGCGCCGTGCCGGAGTCGACGAACCCAGCCGTAGCGTCTTTGTTAGCTGCGGCAGTGGAGAACGTCGCGTCCCTTGCCGGTCGCCTCGTAGGGTAAGCGTTTCGCAAACCTATCTCCACAGTTTGTACCTAAATGTTTACAAATGCCTATAAATGCCTATTTTCGAAATTGGCGCCTATACGAACACTATTTAGCCTCAAGTTTTGCTCCCGGGTGCAGTTTGAGACTGTTATTCATGTTACCGCGCAACACTGGCTGTTCAGAACTACGTATGGAATTCAACCTAGTCCTCTAGCTCAACCAACTGCCAGAAACAACAGTTAGCGGCAATGAAGTGGGACACGCCAGCGAGCATTCGCCACCGCACTGACATGGCGCAAGTGGTTGACGAATGCGAGACCACGGAGAGACGTCAGTGGAAAGGAGAGCGAAGAGCAAAAAAAGAAACAAATGTTTGTAATTTACTTTGTCAGGTGTTCACTGCAGTAGCGTAAATTAATTTTGTTTCAGGGAGGGGGGGGGGGAGGATTCAATTATACATCTGAAAAGTTTCGGGGGGGGGGGGGGGGGGAAACCCCGAAGACCAGTGTCTACGCCAGTGGTTCACTGCCAGGGGCATTCGACTTGACCAATAGGAGGAATCCCTCCCTTCTGGTCTTTTAGCGATCTGGCTATCTGCTCGTGCTCTTCCCTTCTCAGTCATGCCTAGAAGACACCCAGGAGTGTGTTGATTCGACAGTGGACACTTGACTCACTGTGCAGAACACGGGAGAGACCATGTTATAGGAACCGAGCGAGACAAAGCATAATTGCACAGCTATGTTCAACTGTTGGTGCTTTTGAGCCCTCTTAAGCAATAACATTTTTGTTTTCCTGTCGTAGACAGAGGTCACGCACGTCTTCGTTTGAAATTATCTGCATTTATGCGAAAATTTATTGTGCCTATACTTACGATTTTGGAATCCTAGAACATTGTTTTGCCTGCCTATTTTTGGCGCCTAAAACGAGCTTTTTTAATGGCCTAAAGATCCAGCCTCTAGTCAATGTTCTCCGACATCATTCAGGATGGTTAACTGAAATGGAGTTCTGCATTCAGGTGTAAAGAATCAAAAGCAGCCAGTCACCTCAGACGTTCACCAGCGGCGACAAAGTCGCGGGCATCTTCAACATCTTCATCAGCCACGAGAGGTCGAGGGCAGAGAGCACGAAGACCGCTGGGCTCGAGGCGCAGATGCACAGCACCAGCCTCTATGGCCACGACTTCTGCCGCACCCTCCAAGAGGGCACCAGGGCGAATTGCTCCAAACGTACCTCGACTCGAGGGCTTTTGAAGACTTAAGGTAGGGTCGCTGAACAAGTGGCTGCACGTACAATAGCGTGCCCACTAATGTCTGACCCACCGTGATGTCCTCTGGGCTATCCCATGGTCCTGGCAAGTGGCTGCGGTGCACACATGCTTCTATACCATTCCAGCTTACCACCAGCCCTTCACTCTGCGACTGCAAAAACAAAGAGCAACCAGAAGATTTCAGCATATGCGCGAAGTGTGCCATGTCCCACGATAGCTAATGCCCCTTCTCACTCTTAGTATGCTTCACCACACGACACCAATGTACAGAAGACTCTAGTTAAACGGAACCTGAAGGGACCAATAAAATGTGTTCCGTTAAACAGGAGTTCCGTTTACTGAGCGATGAATAGGGGCGCAGAATTAAGCATGAAACCAATCTTATTAGAGGCAGTTCTTCCATTTAAGCAGCAATTCCGTTTAACAGATTTCCGTTTACCGAGAGTCTACTGTATATAGCAGTGATGGGGGGAACACTTCTTCAACTTTTTTTTTTTTGAATTCTTGGTCAATCTTGATGAAACTTGCTGAGTTTGTGTACACTGTTTGTGTGCCGATTTTGAATATGCAATTATTTTTCAAGTACAATATGTAGTTTTTAAAATATAAAACATTTCATGAGCCTTTTTTAGGGAGCAGGACTTTTCCTGAACTGAGAGAGTTGCAAAATAAATCAGCATATCCCAATAATTTTAAATGAGAACTGTATGCAATAGAACGAGAATGGATGTTCTAAACCCATTTGAACAAAAGTTATGGTATGTTGAACATTCGCAATGTCAAGCTGGAATTTCACTCACAAATGTTTACAATACCATTACTTTTGTTCAAATGGGTTTAGAATGTCCATTCTTTAGAACGAGAATGGAACAAGAATGCATACAGTCCTCATTCCAGATTATTGTGATGTGCTGATTTACTTGTAACTATCTCAGTTTAAGCAAACTCTCACTACCAAAATATGTTTGATACTATTTTAAAGGGCTCCTCACCAGGCCACAAAGCAAATTTTAGTTCTACACTGGAAGTTGTTACGTGCCCAAGAGAGAGCACTCTACTGCAAGAATGTTTCAAAATTGTTCATTACAAGCAGAGATAAAAATATTTTGAAGCGGCGCGCAACCGTGATGTGAGGAGGCGAGCTTCGCGTTCTTGCCACTTGCCCTGTCTAGCCTTTTGCAAGCCAAACTCCTCCCCTGCGTTCTCCCTTACTGTAGCAGGAGGATCATGTGACGCACACGCATCACCACATCACACACAAGTCACGATGCGTCGGTAAGAAAAACGGTCTCGTCAGCTGAAATGCGCGCCTACGGAAAAGATGTGCTTCACTGCAACACAGTGGTGACACGCAGGCAGCATGTCACCTGTTCTTCGCAGCGTCAGCACATCATGGTGCGACCATTCGTCCATTCTTTCTGGTAAAATAACGAATTTAATAATGGCCAGTGTGACAGAATTTGCGATGTGTTCTGGCTAGAAAACATCATTGAAGTTTTCGAAGTAGGGATTGCATGCAAGAACTCCGCCAGCTGTGCAAGTGCGCAAATTGCCGGAGCAACCCCCAATCGGAGGTTCGCATACATCGCAAATTCTGTCAGACCGTCCTTTATTAACTTCTTTATTTTCCCAGACAGAATGGGTAAATCATGACGCGCTGACGTTGCAAGAAACATGCGACATGCTGCCTGTGGGTCACCCTCGTGTTGCAATGAAGCCTGTCTTTTCATTTCCACAGGCGCACATTTCGGCTGACCATGAGACCTTTTTTTTTTCCTTTCTTTTTTTTAACCCTGGCAGCAGCGAGACTGGGGTGCTTCAGCTGGACTAACACATCTCGAGCTAGTTGGTTGATCATAACGAGGCGAAAACAGCGCACACTTGATGAGGACGGACAGAGGAACACAGGGCACAGGCGCCGACTAACAACTAGAGTTTATTGCTCATACGGCCACGGTAAATACAGTACTATGACCTCATTGCAACAGACCTTCATAGCGAAGAGGATTTTGTTCTGTTTTAAAGGGAGTATGTAAAATCCAAGTACTGTTACAACAGACTTTTATGTAAACGCTGAATGGGTCTGTTATAACCGGAGAGAATTATGAGTCACAAGCGCGGTCAAAGAACGGATTACACTCAAACCTCGTTATAACGAACCCGGATATAACGAATTATCGGTTATAATGAAGTAAATGAAGAATAGTCTTGTAATAGCTACAGTGTTACAAATAAACGTTTATAACGAATTTTCGGATATAACGAAGTTATTTT